>NW_006711167.1:0-271938 GCF_000167675.1 Trichoderma reesei QM6a | reverse complement strand
GGCGGAGGATCTTTGATAAATCGAGCCGGTACCTCATGTGGTATACTACTAATGGCAACTTTTGTCCTTTTTCTTATTCTTTCCCGACTTCCAAACATTACAATACGTCATGAAACATCAACAAGTTCGAGTAAACAGTGCAGAGGAAGCAACGCAAAAAAAAGAGGCATCTCAAGCCCATCACATTTTTGTGTGTTTTCCGGCGACGACAGCGTGTAAGAAAAAAAAAGAAAAAAAAAAAAAGTAAACCTCTCTAAACTCCTTTGTCCACTTCCTCCTCCCTTCGTCACACTGGCCGGCTTCCAGATTTTCCCCCAACTACTAGAGCACAGCGACAAGAGAGTACATCCAGCCAACGAGCCCATTGTTTTCCCTAAGAGAGAAAGAAAAAAAGAGTCACAAAAAGACAAGGGATGCACGACCAAAAAAGTTAAAAGAAGACGTTTGTTATAAACACAAGAGACCCAAGAAAAGACGACTGGGATAGAAAAGATACGAGGAAATAGCAGGGCTGTCGTTTCAATAATTGGATGAGTGAGACGCCCAGGCAGAACCCTATCTGCCGTTCCCTCCAAATGCAAAGTTACCAAAGACGCCGCCTCCTCCGCCCGGGGTCATGGGCCCCATGTTGGGCAGCCCGTTTGTGTTGTGGTTCTGCGCCGGGGTCGTCGCCAGATGCGCGGTGCCCGTGTTGGGCGTGCTGGGCGTGTTGCCGTTCTGCCCGCCGTTCTGGTCGCCGCCCTGGCCCATCATGGACATGGGCAGGCCAATGTCGGGGATGCCCAGACCCCAGACCTTGCCCAGATGATCGTCGGGGATCTCGCCGTTGAATATCCTGTCTCGCATCTGGAAGAAGACCTTGCCCGTGAGAAGCGAGTCCGAGCCCGCCTGGTGAGCGGAGCCGATGCGCTTAATCTTGAGAGTCTCGGCAATGTTCTCCAGACCCGACTTGTGCTCAAACTTTTGCAATATCTCCGCGGTGCCGGGGTCGCTGGGCGTGAGCATCCCCGAGTTGTGAAGCCTGATGGCGTGCTTCATCAGGTGCTTCACGTCGTACGTCTTGGGAAAGTATAGCTTCATCTTGTGGTCAAAGTCCACCTCGTCGTTTGGCAGAGGCGTGCAGATGAGCAGCTTTGTCAGGTAGCCAAAGTCGTAGCCGCCGTGGAAGGATATCCACCGGACATTGTCGAAGCATACTAGGCCGGACGGTATCAGCAGGGAGGCAAACTGATGGGGGTCAATTCCGTCACGCTCGAGCAGGTTAAAGTCGATGCCGGCCTGCTGAAGGGACTCGATCGATTTCTCATTGTACATGTCGTCTTTCAGGGAGAACTTGAAGTTGAACTGCCATGAATACGGAAACGGCCCTTGGCCAATGTGCCGCCTTGTTGCCGGGCTGAGGCCCAGCTCAGGGCCGGGCCGCGCTGGTGGTGTCTCTCCATCTTCGTTGAACAAGGTGATGCCAATCTGGATGACCTTGAGCATGTCCACGTTGGTCCGCAGACACTGGTAGTGGTAGTCGCTCTTCCCCCTGAAACCGCCCATGGGTCTTGCTACAACACCGGGGAATTCCGCGTCCTTTCAATTTCATCCTTGAGTTTCAGCACGATTCATCCTCCAAAACAGCACAACAACAGCATCATGGCAAACAATTGGGTTCGCAATGCGTCGAAACAAGGACTCACCATGGCTACATAGGGGTATTTGTCAATAATGTCTCTCAGCACAGCCATCTCCTCTTCGAGATTGTGTTTCCAGACTTCGCGTATCCTGCCCTTGTTGGACTGCTGGCTGCGCATTGTGGGATGATCCATCAATGCATTGTGCTGAACCTGGCCGCCGTGCTGCTGCTGCTGCGGCTGCTGGAGGGCTGCGGCCGCGGCATTGGGCCCATGCGCGAAGCCCATCCTCGCGCTCTGGCTGCCGAAGCCCGTGTCGGGGAAGCCGGCGGCGCCATTGAGGGCTGCGGCGTTGAACGAGTTGATGTTGTTGGGCGTAAATGGGTTCAGCTGGGCGTTGGCATTGAGGTACTGGTTTCCCAAAGGACCTCCCTGTGGCTGGCCGTGGGAAGGGAAGCCGGCTTGGTGGAAAGGCGCGCCGACGCCGGGCCCACCGCCGAAGGCCCGGAGCTGTGGTGGCATGGGAGCAGAGGCGGGCGGCGCTGGGATGTGCGGAGCGAGACGAGGCTGTGGCTGTGGCCTGGCAAACTTGCGACTAGCTCTGAAGCCTCTGAATGGTGTGGTCGAATGACTGGGAGTGCCGTTTCGAAAGGTTCGAGACTGAAGAAACCGAGGGGAGCGAGGCCGGACGTCGATATCACGGTGAGGAGGGGGAGCCGATGAAAAGTCGGGCGGGAGATGGAGCGGATGAGGGCTCTCGGAAAGAGATGCTTGCTCGACGGCCCAGCGGTAGCAGTTGAGCGGATCTTGGGGCGTAGGGTCGGCGGAGAAACGAGAATCTCTCCTCTTCTTCTTCGGATGCTTCCTGGGCTGCTTCTAACGTGACGTAGGGGGAGGGTATCCTGAATGTCCACGGCCTGGTCCGAACATTGGGCACGAGGGCTGGGGCGCACCGGGGAGGAGCTGGTTCGTGCCGCGGCAGGTCCGCTGTCGGCCTCTTGAGCGTCGAGACAGGGAGGAGAGACGTTCGGCGAGCGATGGCACCGGGGAGGCTGAATTTCCCCTTGCAATGTGCTGGCGTAGGGCTTTTTCTCCGCCTTGGCTGGTGTCCTCGATGCGGGATCGTTTGCGGCGGTCGATTGTCCTCGTCAGGTGGTCGATAACCGGAATATTCCTTGTTGTTGATTAGCGCTTCGTCAGAGGGACCCCAGGGAGAGAGGCGAGAGGGAGGCGGATCAGTACAGAAAGATGAGGCAAAGAGAGAAGAGACACGATCGCTGGTTGCAATTCCAGTCGTTCGCCTTTTGCAGGTCTTGGAGGAGGGTGACGGAAGCCACAGGCCAAAAAGCACCTACTACTAAGGTAGATACTTACCTACTACTGGCAATAGCCGGAGATGGCCCGTGCACCTCTCTCTCTCTCTCTCTCTCTCTCTCTCTTCCTCTCTAAAAAGGTACCTCAATGGGTGGAAGGTACTTCCTTGTTCGGCTGCAGCATTAATCCGGCCGCCTCGCCTCGACCTTGGCTCAGACCACCAGCAGCTCATCAACTGCGGGAACTTCGAGAGAGAGAGAGAGAGAGAGAGTAGAGCCGCTCGCTTTCCACTCCAGCGGTCCCTTTGTCGAGACATCACAACAGCTTTCCCACCGGCAACCATGCTTGCGACAAGGTATTTCCAAGCGAATTGGCTTGCTCCAGCGCTACAAGAGGGGGAATAGTTTTGTCGAGAAAACGAGTTGCTGACTGCTTTGTGTCTTCTTGCCGGCAGAGCACTGCGGATGGCCCACGGGCCCAAGCCCAACATCACCGGCTTCAACATGCGAGCCTTCAAAGAGGCCACCGGCCAGCCCCGATACGATCCCTGGGAGCGAACGTTGGTCATCCCTTTCCCATGTGTGCCCATCCCCTCTGGCAGGCCCCCCTTCCCTCATCACAAGTAGCGAGTTTTAGAAGGAAAAACGAAGAGATGTCATGACGAAGGAGGAAAAGCCAGAGGGGGGAAAAGCAGAGCGAAAATGAGAAATTAGTAATGAAGGCTGACAATTGGGAATCTTTCCAAACAAATCGTTATAGAGAGGCATGGCGATACCAGGGCACCTTTTCCAGGTGGAACCGCTTCAGGAGCGGCTTTCCCGGTCTGGGCATCGCGACGGTGGCCTTTGCCGGATACTGCACCTACGAGTACCTCTTCCTGAACGACGAGCACCACCACGGCGAGGGTCACGGCGAGGCGCACCACTAGAGAGTCTGTTATGGATGAGAATGGGAGGAGGGGGAGGGGGGGCTGGAGATGCTTTGCCGGGCGAGAAAGCTGTATGGCGAGTGCGTCATACGGAGATGCGCGAAGGGGAGAGAAGGGGAGAGAAAAATTGTATATATACCTCTCTTGGACGAGGAGGAGAATCCTTTGTCGGGGGTATGCGCTGGCAAAGGGAATCAAATGGCAAATATATATTCAACTTTCAAGCTTGCCAAACTGAATGTATGGCATCGCCATGATGAACCGGGACATCACTCACAGACTAATTTTCACACAAACGGCGGTTCCAGTCCCATAAAGACACATTGCTGTTCTTCTACTGGTAGTAAAAAGAGGGGTAGAGAACATTGGACCATTGGAGATATAAAGAAGAAGAAAAATTGTGTAATTCAATCATGTTTCCTATCATAATTCTACGTCTCTCATATAAAACGCTAGTTTTTTCTTTCTTTCAGTCTTTGCTTTCGGGATATGCTCCGACAACTGGGAGCTCCCTTCTCGCTTCCTTTTAAGAGCGCCCGTCCCCAGCTGACAAATGCCTTCTACCTTATACACCGCGTGGGAACAACGAAGGGGAAGTAAAGTGGAAAAAGGGGGGAGAGTGAGAGGGAGAAGCGAAGTATAAAAGGGGCGAGTGAGAGGGAGAAGCAAAGTATAAAGGGGGAGAGCGAGAGGGAGAAGAGAAGGAAGAGTGTGAAGATGAAGGGGGATGAAGATATCAATAGATGTAACAAGAAAACAAAAGTAAAGAGAACAATGTGTCGTCATGAGGTCGAAAAAAATCAAAGGAGACAAAACATTGTCCGACTCCAAATGTCATGCCAGAGCAACTGGTTTGAGAACACCGGCTATTTGTTGTTGAGAAACTGTGGGAGAAAAAGAGGAAAAAGACACCCAGACATGCCGAAAAAACAAGAACAGAGGAGAACTCGGATATGCAAAGAGGTCGCGCGTCATGTCGTGGGTATCTTTATTGCCCGACGCCGTTGACGACGTCCAGGACCTCCTCGACGGCCACCTCCAGCTCGCTGACCCTCTCCTTGAGCGTCTTGTTCTCGGCTTTCAAGAGGCCCACAGTGTCCCAGGCGATGCTGGCGTCCTGGCCCTGGCAGTTGCGGCACCCGTTGATGTCCCTGTTGGGGTCCCCGGAGATGCCCTTGAACAGCTTCTGAAAGGTAGTCATTTGCGGCGGCTGAGAGCCCCGGAGCACGCGAGACGGGGCCGGGCCATTTGCTCCTCCTCCAAAGGTGGATGTCCTCGACGGCGGGCCAGGCGGCGCAGGGCTTTCTACATCGGATATGACGCTTAGCGCCGTAAGGGTAGGGCTGCGAGGGCGAGAGAAGATGCTGGCAGCTTCGACGCTATCTTCATCCGTCTCGAAGCTGAAGTCGGTCTTGGAAGTCTCACCACTACGCCTCCATCCTCGCTTGCGCTGTTGCTGATCCTCCTCGACGCACAGGTCCTCGGATATCGACCCCTCCGACGGCGTCAAAAACTTGTCTCTGGCGTTTGCTCGCTCTTCCATCCGCAGCCTCTTCTCCTTGTTCAGCTCCTCCATCAGCGCCTGCATCACGCCCTCGGTGTCGGCCAGCTTCTGCGCCATGCCTTCCAGCTGCATCTTGAGGTGTCGCGTTCTCGTGTCGGCCTCTGCCTTTTCGTCGTCCTGCGCCTCCTTTTCAGCCATTAGCTCCTGGATCGTCTGCGCCTGGCGGTGGTAGGCAGTTTGAAACTTCTTCAGCAGGCCGGTTGCCGTCTGCTGCAGGTTCTTGAAGGCCGCCGGCGAGAAGGCCTGTCCGTCCGGCGGGGCGCCGTTGGGGAAGAGCGACGCTTCGATGTTGAGGTTGAGAAGCTCGTCGTCGCTCTTGGACACCACGACGGGCGCGGGGGCGAGCGCTTTCATGGCCGGCATCCTGGAGGCGATAAAGGAAAGGGCAGAACTGCGGACGGACGAGGGAGAGGAGGGGGAAGCAGCGGTATGGCTGTTGTTGTTGTTGCTGCTGCTGCTGCTATCGTTTAGGTCTAACACGCGTCTATCCTGACCGACTTCTCCAAGCGAGGTGCGACGCGTCGCAGAGGACGGCGGATTGCGGGAGTCTTGAGGGTGCAAAGAGGCTGGTGTCGAAGCGACGATTGACGATGTTTCGGGGGCTTGCCCGATCGGTAAAGGAATGTTGCTTGTAGTGTTGCTGGTGGTCGCGTTGTTTGCGACTTCAGATCGGGACCTCGAGTGGCCTCTAGGAAGCTTGGTATTGTGCCTCGGCTTCAGAAACGGCGGCAAGTCTGGACGGCCAGCGTGGTGGTCTTGATAGGAGATGGTGGTGGATTGGCGAAGAGGACTGTGGTTCTTTGGGGGGGAGGCCGGTCCCACAGCGTACAGGGCGTCTCTTCGGTCGACGGAGAGGCGAGGATTGCTGGTGGTGCGAGGCGTCGGGGTTGCTGTGAGTGTCGTCGCTGCTCGAGGTGTTGACGGGGAATCTGGGGCGAAGCTCAAGCTCGGTGAGAGAGGAGGCGTCTGAGTCTGCTGGCGCTGCTGCTGCTGGGCTGGCTGGTGCTGGTACCCCTGGCCGGGGGTTACAGTCGAGCTGCCCATTTGCCCGTCCAAGTGCCTTTGGCTGCGGTGTAGAGAGTCGGAGGGTGGAGAAGTGGACGGAAATATTGGGTCAGGCCAGCAGGTTGACCAGGCCCCCCCCAGTCGCTTTGCGATCGCTACCGATGCTAGTCGACTGTGTGTTGGCGTCTGTTCGCTTGAAGATTTTTCTTCCTTCCTTTGTATCTTTTCCCTGGCGCAAATGTCGGGTTGCGATGAATAGAAAAGAAGGGATCCTGCCTCGCTCTTGGCCTGCTCAAGGGGGGGTGAGAGCGAACAAGATTCGCTCTTCGTACAGGCGAATCTGGTGAGCCCCGGGTGACGATGAGATCAACAGGTTCAGGAACGAGACCCCGGCCCTCCTCTGTTTTCTGAGGTACTCTTTTCGAATCCGACAGTCGGCGCAATTCCGACAAGCGTCGATCCAGCACGGCGACAGTTATTCGCTCTCTTTGGGGGCGTTTCGACAGGATGCTCCCCACTGAGGCGCAATTCGCAATTCAGCGAGGGCAAAAAGGGCCGCGCAGACAAGAAGTGAATGTGTGTAATAATCCAGCACCCTGCTGTCAGTCGCTTGTATGTATGCCGGAACGAGTACGAGCCGTATGCAGCAGCTGTCTCGTGCTTGGAACCGTCCGCAAGTGTGCGTGGTGCGCGAGCGTGTGCCTGGATGTGCCTGTATGCAAACCTATGCAAACGTGCTTCCGTCCACGTCTGCTAGTCCCAAGGGCCCTGGACCAGAAGCTGCAGGTCGTCTGCAGGTTGCATGCACAGGATGCTGTGAACGGTGTAGCGGTCACGCACACGTCGCCTCATGCAGAGACGACTCCAGTCTTTTTTTTCTTCTTCCCTTTCTGCTTGTCCCTTGGCGCCGCTTGTTCGACCGCCTCGACGAGGAGGAGGGGTTGGGCTCCTTGTCCCTTTTTCTCTTTGCTTCTGTTTCTCCTCTTGTTTCTCTTGTCCGCCCAGCTGGGTTTATGCTGTTGCCTGTATGACGGCGTCCTGGTTGCCTCCAGCGACCACGACGACGTGTGTTTCAGCGATCCGAGACGGCGAGATGGTCACTGCCCGCGGGCTCTGGGGCCAAGATGGTACCTGTCTGTCTCAGATCCGCTCGAGGCTCGGCATGTGAAGAGGCCGGATTGGAATGGACTGCTGATACGCCGGACGTCAGCCTACTGTGCTCGTACAGTAAGGTATGGGTAGGTCGAGGCTAGACTTGCGATCCGAAGCTGGATGCCGTACGAGCATGGACGAGAGGCTTGTAGGGGCTAGTAGTCGGCAATGTACTCGAACGGAGTACCTGCGAGCACGAGGCATGCGGTGTGCACGTCCACGTATCACTTCGTGCTGGTTTGTACGACTTGTGCAGTGTATCACGCCCCAGCGTCGGGTGTCTTCCGTCTGTTTGTGATACTGTGATACCTTACCTTGCCTGACATGCAGGGACAAGCAATTCAGTGCTCCTGGCCGGTCCGTGGACCCATCTGCACACAGTCAGAACCGGTTGCGGCAAGTCGGTCAAGCAAGGCAGCAGATACGTAAGCAAAGAGCAACAATGTCATACTAGGTACGTAGGCAAGTACCTAGGTAGGTACTCAAGCGAAAGAGGCGGAAAGGAGAGAGAATATTAAAGCCAAGATGTTAAGCACTTTGAATGACAGCTCGTTGTGAATCGATGCCGCTTGTCAAGGCGAAAAGGAAACGGGCTGAACAGTGCAGGGCAAATGGTCAATGGAAGAAGTAGGACAGGGGCAGCAACGGATCTGCCTCTGGACCGCATGGCGCCCCTAATAGACGGGGCAGCGTCACAACGTGGCTGCCATGAGCGCTGCTGCATGCAGCCATCATTTTGATAGATAGCCCTCAGTCGACGACAGGAAATATGACAGACGCGAGCGAGGATACCTGCGCACACGTGCTACACGGTCACAACAGCCACTTTTTTAGCTTTTCAGCTGTGCTGTTCTGCTGCATCACGATGGATGATCTGGTAGGGAGGGGGTTGACGATCCAGTCTGTGAGACCCCATCACTGAATCCACGCCTCGGTATCGACGGGGTGGATTCAGAGGTATAAGACAACCTGACTCCAACCAGAGGTTGCGGACAGTTGTAGACTACCTATAGTAATGTTTATGTTTATATGTACCTATGTAAACCCGGGGAGCACAGCGTCGAATAACTGTCCTTTTGGGAGAGAAGAATGTCCTCCATTGATGCCTACCTAGTACCTACCTTGTTAATCAGTAATTGGTGCCTCATCGCAAGGAATATCCGAAGTCCGGACAAAACCAGCACCCCAGCTCCCCGACGCCTTACAGAGCAGTCGTTCCAGCGTACAAGTTACATGAGGGATGCTCAAGAGAACGCCTTCAGTGAAAGTAGCAAGTAAGAAACAAATACAAACAAGCATGAAACCGCGAATAAAAGAAGGAAAAGGCAGACCCCCATGCTATACCCTGCCACCAAAGAGTGCCCCTGCGCCCAAAGAAAAACAAGTCCTATACACCACCAAAGGTAGTTTCGCTTAAACCGAAATCAATGCGGCGTGTCCGCTTCAGCATAATTCACCAGATTCACACCCCCTTTTTACATCCTGAGACCTGTGAGCTTGCTCATCGCAATTCTACCGAAGGAAAGTACCGCGGTCCGGCGAACCCTCGAGTGATGACCGACTGGACGTCAATGTTGCTCCCCGGATCGTGGGATGAGCTCCACATCTTGAGCAGGATGAAGCGGCCGGAAACAGGTGGATCGAACTTGATGGTGCACTTGCTCTTCTTCTTTTCAATGTAGAAGCGTGCGTGGGGAGCGAGCAGCCGGCCGCCAACCGCGCGGACGGCTTCCTGCGTGGCATTGGCGTGCGCATCCATTGCCTCGGACAGCGAGAAGCTGGGCGTGTGCTCGTCGTCTTCATCTCTCTGCCTATGGATGATGTTGTGGCGGCGGCTGTGGTGGAGAAGCAGGTCGTCCGAGGTATCCTGCGGGCTGAAAGGCATAACGATGTCGTCTGCGTCCGAGTCGACGTTCTCAAAGGGCAGAGAGCCGATGCGGTTGGGCGTGTGGTGGAATCGTGACCCACCATAGCCGTCGTCATCGTCGTCCTCCTCATCGCTGCACTCCGTGGTGACGCGGAAATCCGACGTTTCTCGACTAAACTCCTCGGGCATCTCGGGTAGCCGAGACTCATCGTCATCTGGTCGATACACATAGGATCTTCTAGTCCTGGTGCTCGTGGTGCCGTCTACGTGATGCTGAATGGATACGATGTGCCGAGGTTCCCGTTCGAGGACCAGTGCATTGTCTCCGTCTGCATTCCGTGAACGCTGCCTCGATGACGGGGCATACTGGATCTGATATTGAGCCGTCCGGCTCAGCATGTCGTCCTGGTGCATGGTGATGAAGATCATGCCCTCTCGAACGCTGCGACCTGTGTTAGCGCAATGCTGAGTACAGAAGAGCGAAGAGAGTCAGGCTAGTCGCCTGGGTAGTAGAAACGTACGGATGGGAAAAGTTGGTAGCGCACGGTGCTTTGATGACAAGCTCCTGCAGCGTAAAGACACTCCCGCCTTGGTGTTGCAGCACAATGTTGCATCTGTTCCCCTTAGTGCAGTAGACGGAGTTGTCGTCCTTGAGGATGTTCTCCGCCGCATACGAAGACTGGTTGGAGAACATGCCGCCGTCGCAGCTCACAATCTCCATCCGCAGCTGACCCAGGTCTACCTGTCCATATCTGCCATAGCGAAAGGGCTTGATGCCGCTAGAGCCGAGGCGGTCGGCGTCCAGCTTGCGGCGCTTGTTCCGGCGGTTGTCGTCTGGGAAGTCGTGCGAGCGAAGAGGCTGAGGGATGGTGGTGAGGGCGGATTGCGTCAGGTCCAGCAGCGCCCTCAGGTTGGTGTTGGCCTCGTCGAGAGACCGATCCAGCTCGTCAATGTTGTTGGAGCCTCGGCCGTCTGCGGCATGAGCATGCAGGCGAGGCAAGCGCCGCATGGACCAGCGGCTACCGTAATCATATCGCTCGCCATCGCCGCGTGACGCCAGGCGGTCGTCGAGGTTTCGAATGCGCTCGGCTCTGCGGGCAGCCGTGGAGGAAGACCAATGAAAGCGCGGTGGTGAACGGGGAGCCGCAGCGTCGCGGCCCCGGGGCGAGTTGAGGGTGCGCAGCGGGGGCAGAGCCGACGGCGGAGACAGCGGAGGGAAGTCGGGCATCGACTCTCGCTGCCGCTGGTGTGGATTCGATCCCGAGCCCGACCACGACGACATGGCGGACAGTTGGCTGAGTCGTGCTTCGTATCAGACCCTGGGAATGACGTCGCCGCCAGTGAGACAGCGCTGGATAGATGTGAAGAACTGCGAGGTTCGAGAGATGCTCCGGCTTCGCGACGACGACGACGACGACGACGACGACGGTCAAGTCCTCAGGCAGGGCGGCGTGGTAGATGCGGTGCCGTTAACGATGGAGGTGCCAGGGTTTCGTGCGGTCGAGGTGGCGGCAGTTGCGATACTAGCACTGGGGAGGGCAGCGTTGGACGTCAGTTGGGCGGCGCTCAAGTGACCCTCGGACCGGGACTCCATAATTACCTACCTACCTAGTACCTCCTGCTAGAGTATTATTCTGGGCATTCGACTCGGCGGATGCTATCAGCCACCGCGGCTAATACCCAATACCTAGTGGTGAGGGCACCTAATAGGTCGGTAGACTGAGAGTAAGATGCGCGAGAGGGAACTGTGATCTTGTCAGGAACCGTTAGGAGACGGATATCTTAGGTAAAGCGTGTGATGACAGCAGCAGTCGAGGAAGTGGAAGGTAGGTATGTGAAAAGTAAGCGAAGGCAACAAAGAGAGGAAGAAGAGCACAAGGCGCCACCGGGAGGCAGTCTTGACTCATGTGAGGGGAATCACGGCCCTGATCAGCTCATCGTTCTCCGGCTTCTGTGGTTGTATCTCTTCCTTTTGGGGGGCCTCTGCCTGTCGCGCTTGCGGGCAGCACGGCTAATGGCCGGCCTCAGCTGCTCACTCGCACTCATTCGCTCGGGCACTCACTGGAAAATGAAGCCCGCAGCTGGTTGGCGGATGCAGACGCAGAAGCGGAAGCAGAAGCAGGAGCAGGAACAGGAGCAGGAGCAGGGGCAGAAGCAGGCAGAGATGGAAGTAGAAGCGATACGAAGAGATCGAAGAGGCAGCAGCAGAAGTCGAGAGTTGCTTTCCGGTGACTCAAGGCTGAGCTCCCTTTGCTTCGACTGGGTGGGACAGATGCGACGGAGGTTTGAGGAGAGTTGAGCACGGCTTGGGAGCCGGGAGACCCAATGGACATGTCGCCGACTAGGTACGTACTACCTTACCTGGTGAGCTAGAGGGAGCTGACAACATGAAGTGCACGCGGGGTCGCTTATTCTTTAGTGGGCAGCATGCGCTAATCCTGGCACTAAACTCGCGCTGTTCCTCTGCCTTGGCCACTGAGCAGAGCCATGACGGGCTCTTTTGCTGCGGTGGTGCATCTGGACAAGTACATATGTAATAGTGCAGCACAGTAGCATCGTCGGAGTCAGGGGAATGGAACAGCAGTTCGAATCATCGGTGCAGCACGAAGATGCAAGAGGGTCTGTCTCATCTAACGAAAGTTCTCCATGGCCACGATGGGCCGTTGGACTTCAAGGAGTCTGGTATGGCGAGCTGATGGCTACTTCATAGGTACGACCCTCTCAGATCGATGTCCTCATTATCGGTTTGATATCAAGGCAGGCACTTCAGCGACATCCCTTCAGAGCCGAGAGGAGTATATTCAAGCCTATAGTAAAGTCTACTTTGCCCATAACTTTTTATATAGTTTTGGTCCATCTCAGCAGTTATCTCAGTACTGCTTCTTGTAATTGGGATACGAGCACAGTAACCTGTTACATCGACTGTACTGTGTGTCGGCCTTGATGCCAATAGACCGCAAGAAAACTGATGAAAAAGGATGAACTGACTTGAGAACCAAGCAAGTTCGTTCAGACGCTTTTAGGGATACTATGATAGAAGTAATAACTGTGAATCTTACATCGAGTACACGTCTTTCCTTTACAAGAGACCGCCACGAAGCGCACGAATCGTGTCCCCAGACCTGCCGTTTGACGGCTACCTCAACGAGCAGCACAGACATCACCGCACCCGTGGTACCGCTCTAGCACATTTGACCCCTGCCTAGCGCCAATTCTCCAGCGCATCACCGCTGCACGGCCAAGGTACTTGCACACGCAAGGCTACGCGCATCCGATCCGCCTTGATATCCATCTTCATTCTTCTTCCTGCACCTCTCCGATGGCCAGAAGCGCTGTCAACGGGACAACTGCATCGCTTTCTGACGCTGGCTGAGTGAATGCGAGGCTCTGACGTGCTGTTAAGCACCAACTGAGCGCTCTTCAGGACCAATTTCACCCGCCCAATTCCTCTAAACACATCAGCTTCTCTCATCTCCAACTCGTCACCAGAACGCAGCCTTGCGGCATCTACAAACCTCGACCCTCACTCACCACCATCCCCGTCCGCTCACACTCGCATCTCATCGTACCTCACGAAATCTCACCACAATGGACCATCAACCAAACAATGGCGTCAGTGACGTCGCCGCAGCACCCATACCCGACCCCAACGGCGGCGTTCCTGGCCTGAACCCCGATCTCGCCGTGCCAACCTCCATCCCACCCATGATGACGATGCCCGGCCAAGGCTTCATCCCAGATCAATCTCTCGCCACAGCCGCCATCCCAGACGCATCCGCCACGGCTCCTCTCATGTACAGCAACGGCAACGGTGCCCTCCCCGACAAGGCCATCACAGCAGGTAAACACATCCCCCCCCCTTCATCCTTCTCATCTTCCGCTCCTCCTCCACAACAGCTCATCATCAACTCTCATCTCACAAAATCCTCGCAGATGAAATCGCCCTCTATGACCGCCAAATCCGCCTCTGGGGCATGGCCGCGCAGGCCAAGATCCAAAACGCAAACATCCTCCTCATCACCATCCGCGCCCTCGCCAACGAAATCGCCAAGAACCTCGTCCTCGCCGGCATCGGCTCCCTCACGGTGCTCGACAGCGCGCCCGTCACCGAGGCCGACCTGGGCGCGCAGTTCCTCCTCGCCGAGGTCGACAACCCCGTCGGCATGAACCGCGCCGAGGCCGCCAGCGCCGCCCTGCGCAAGCTCAACCCGCGCGTCCAGGTGCACGTCGACGCCGAGGGCGTCAAGGCAAAAGGGCCCAGCTACTTTGGCGCCTTTGACGTCGTCATCGCCACCGACCTTGACCCGGACTCGTTCAACCTCATCAACACGGCCACGCGCCTCAACGGCAAGGCCTTTTACGCCGCGGGCACGCACGGCATGTACGGCTTCATCTTCAGCGACCTCATCGAGCACGACTACGTCATCGAGCGCGACCTCGGCAACGTCGCCACCGAGCCGCGCCAGGAAACCCGCACGCGCTCCATCGTCAATGTCCAGACGAAGAAGGAGGGCCCCAAGACGGTCGAGTCCGTCACCAAGCGCGAGCTCTACTCCACCTGGTTCCTCGCCAGCGACGTCGCCGGCCTGCCCGACGAGTACGCCAAGTCCAGGCGCCGCCTGCGCAGCGTCACCCCGGCCCTCTCGTGCCTGCGCGCCCTGTGGGAGTTTATGCAGATCCAGGGCGGCCGCCTGCCCGGCACGCGCGAGGACCTCAAGCTCTTCACCCAGATCGCCACGCACAAGCACAAGGCCCTCAACCTCCCCAGCGAGACCCTGCGGCCCGAGTTCCTGCGCAGCTTCCTCCAGAACCTCGGCAGCGAGATCGCGCCCGTCACGGCCATCCTCGGCGGCCAGCTCGCCCAGGACGTCATCAACGTCCTCGGCCAGAAGCAGCAGCCCATCCAAAACATGGTCATCTTCGACGGCACCACCATGGAGGCCCCCATGTACCCCCTCCATCCCGAGGGCACCCTCGGCGCCAACCTCCTCTCCATGGGCGGCGGCAGCAGCGGCATCGTCGACCCCCTGACTGCTGCTGCTGCTCCTCCTCCTCCCAACGGCAGCGCAATGGTGATGCCCCCCACAATGGCGACGTCCATGGGCCTCGACGCCTCTGGTATGATCGTCCCACCAATGGATCCTGCTGCTGCCGCCGCCGCTCTTGCTGCTCAAACGCAGGGCATGCCCATGGGCGTAGACTTGACGGCTCCCACGACGAGCGCCAACATGATGACCTCGATCCCAGCTACTACTCAACCTCACCCTGACACCAGCGCCCAAGTCTTCGCATCGACAACTGGGACTGAAACAACCGCACCTACGTCTTCTTCCGCCGCGGAGCCGCAGGCACAGGTGAGCACATCCGACAACAACTCAACAACAGACGGACCACCTCAGACAACACAATGAGCATGGGGGGTTTCTTTCTAGAGCTGCGTTTTGCTCATTTCGAGGTCGCTCTGAGGCGAGTCTGCCTGCTAGAGCTCGTCGATGAGGAGTATTGCCGCAATTCTAGATCGCGGGGGGTGGAATGAGATATATGATACATAAAGATGGAGCATGAGATATACATAGGGATGGGAAAAGAAAGCATTCAGGATGATATAGCGGGCGATACGATCACGCATGTACTAAAAATGTAAGACAGACAGAGGGGAGGATAGCAAGAAGCAGGCGATATAACGCCCATCTCCTTCATACTTCGGATCTGATTGCACCAAAGAGGAGAAAAAAAGAAAAGCATCTGGGGGATATTGTACGTTTGAGTAGCTCAGGATACGTTCATACCTTAGCCGGCATGTAGTGACACACGCACGCATGTCGTTTAGCAATGTATGAGATTATCACAGGACACACACATCATCAAGTCCAATTTCATCACTACACGTTCACTTGAGGCGCCCAAAGATGGAGAGCACGAGTATATTCACATCGTCTCGAGGTACCGCATGTCCCTAGAGGAACAAAACAAAGAGGTAACAAGTTCATGATCCTTCTCTGATGTGGGAAATGCCATTCGCAACCAGAATGCAGAGAGTAAACCTTGGAAAAGTGTAAAAGGAATAGAGGAATCCACAAAAACAATACCAAACACCTCCTCCCTTCTATCACAGCCATCATCGTGGCGTCTAACGATCAAATTCCCTCCAAGTTTTGGTATCCTTGCCTTCCCTGTGCGACCAGCAAAAATGAAATGGAAAATAGAAAAGAGCATGAAAGACAAATAGACAGAAATGGCAAGTAAAAAAGTTGAGATCCCTATATTGGTACAACAAAACAGCAAGGGGAAAAAACGAAGAAAGCGTAGCTGGCACTGCTGTTTCAAGCTGAGGTGCAAAACCCCGTGCCGCAATGGTAACGCTACAGAATTGCAGGTACAGCAACTTGGCTGTCATAGTACGGCTCTGACGAAGACGTAGCGGGCACTGCTGTTTTAAGCCGAGGTACAAAGCCCCGAGCCGCAGTGGTAACGCTACAGAGTATAGGTACAGCAACTTGGCTGTCATAGTACGGGTCTGACGGGGATATCAAGCGCCCTCCGCTGGGGGTTGAGGCTGGGCCTGGATAGTGGCCAGAGCAGCCCCCCTTCGGGTAGTCTTCTTCCTCGATGCCGCTCGGCTTGGCTGCCTCGCACGACGGCGGGGGGAAGCTGGTTGTGAAGAGGCAGCAGCGGTTGTAGAGGCCGGCGTTTTGGCTCTTCGTGGCCGAAGACGTGACGCAGTGATGCCATTCTCAGAGGTCGAGGCATCAACAGGAGCTGCAACAGCAGCTGGCTCGGAAGGCACTGCCTGCGAGGGCGCTGGCTGTGCTGGCGCTAGCTCCGTGGGCGTTGGCCCTGCTGGAGCAGCGGCTTGCTCGGCCGAGACTTGCTCGACCGAGACGGTGGAATTCTCAAGAGATGTCGGGGGAGTTGGGTCGAGCTCCATGCCCTGAGCCATTGTGCGCGGCCGAGCTGGAGTCGAGGTGCGCGGGAATAAGGACGGGAGAGTAAAGGGCTCCGCAAAGCGTACAGACCAGTTGGGGTGAGGAGCCGTGGTCAGGGGGGCCGTGGCCTGAGAGTTTGCGAGGACGCCCTGAGGCGCTGATTGACCGGGTGTTTCCAATCTCTATCTGGAATCATTCTGGTCAGTTCCGGCTTCGCCTGTGCCCTGCTGATTGGCCTTGCTCCGCTTCCGGTGCTGGTTGACGTTCCAACCCCTAATTTGCGTCGGTCCAGACTTCGGAAGGGCAGCCGATGCTCCCGTCTCTTTGTGATCGTACGGAATGGTCTTCAGCTCCGGCTTGCTTGACCATGTCCGGTGAGCGGGCACTGGGGCGGGCTGTAGTTTGCGATATTTGCCGGTTCCCGCATCGGAGGAACCCGAAGGCGTAGACCGATGGCGGTGCATCGAGCCGGGGGCCCCTTGGGGTGTCCCGGGAGGACTCTGTCCCATGGGACCAGGCATTGGCTGAGGGTGGCCAAAGGTTGGCGAAGGCATCTGAGGCGCGTAGCCAGACCCAGGGCCAGACGGCCCCATGTAGGATTGCTGTGGCTGGGGAGCGGGCAGGATCCTGTCCTGTGCGAGTGGCGGCATGGGGCCCAGGGGCTCAGGAGCCGGGTAGCCATGGTGGTAGGGTCGTGGGGGACCAGGGGGGTAGTAGTTGTTCATGCCGTGAGGAGCCGGCCTCATCATTGGATCACGCAGCATGTCGTCTTGGACAGGCTGAGAACGACCTCGAGGAGGGCGGAGAGGCGGCAGTGGCTGCGGCGGCAGCGGTTCAGCAGAGAAGGGCATCCTGGGGGGAGGGGGAGGCTGCGGGTAATGCTGCTGCTGCTGCTGCTGCTGCTGCGGCGGCGGCGGCCCCTGTGCCTGCGCCATAGCTGGAGATGGAGGGGGAAGCTGAGCCGGCGGTGGCGGGGGCTGCTGAGACCAGTAGCCATGAGAGTATGGCGCGCCGGGCCCCGGAGCCGGGGGAGCCTGCGCTTGCATCATAGCCGGCGACGGAGCGGGAGCGGGAGCTAGAGCGGCCGGCGGAGGAGGAGGTGCCTGCTGAGACCAGTAATGAGCATAACCCGCAGCGGGTACTGGAGTAGGGGGAGCCTGCACTGGCGCCGACGCTGGGGCAAGTATGGTACCTTCAGGGCCATAGTGTGCCATGCGACCACCTGCGTAGGGGGGGTCGATCGGTCGAATAGGCCCCATGGGCGCGTCTCGAGGAGGAGGCTCGGGCATGGCATAGCCGCTGTAGGTGTAGTATGCCGCCTGGTGCTGCTCCTGAGCAGGCTCAACGGGGACATGCTGCGCGCTAATGGGGACTTGGCTCATCGGAGGAGCAACGGGCGGCGCATCCTCGCGATGGACCCTCATCTCGGATTCCGCCTCTGGCATTGCCGCATGAGAAGTAGTCTGTGCCTTGGTGGCAGAGCCCTCGGGCTCTCGCAGACGAGTCTCGACGTTGCACAGCTCAGCAAGGAAATTGAGGTTGAGACTGTTCGTCTCGGCAGCAGGCGCTGGGGCAGGTTTCGAATCCGTGAAGACATCTCTAATGGCATCATATCGTGTGGCCTTTGGGGCAGGCGGCGGCGGCGCAGCTCGCGTGTTCAACTCGGCCTCGACAAACGCAGTCGCGTAAGTAAGGACAGACATCGCGGCAAGGTTGCCACCTTGCTGGGGAGGCTCGGTGACCTCCTCCTCTGTGGAGACTTGCTCCTCTGTCTCGGGCGAGGTCTCGACGGCCTCGGGGATGGACTCGAGCTCCTTGACGGCTGTGCCCAGAGATCGACTGCGAAGCTCCTCCTCGGTGGGCAGATACTCGGTGACGGCGACATCCTCGAGGGGGATGGTTTGCAGCTTGCAGAAACGCCGCATGGCGGCATTCATCCTCACCCTCACCGGCTCATCAACCACGCGACGGTCATTAACCGTCCGCTGGAAGGAGCGGGAGGCGTGGGAGATGCGGCCAGAAGGCTCAGCAATGAAGACGACCGGCTTGCCGGGCATGACGTACGGCTTGGTTGGCTCTTGCTGGTTGGTGCTGGTGGGCAGGAAGACGCCGAAGCGGGGATGGAGTCCATGCTTCTTGACGAGCGCCTCGTCAAAGTCAGCTGGGGTGGTGTTGGAGTAGTCGTAGCCGTTGCACCAGTAGTCAAAGTGCATGCCGTTGCTGTCCGGGGTGTCGAGATATTTGCCTCGTTTGGCGTGCGTGTGGCCCTTGGAAGAGTCGTTGGTGCTGTCACGGAAGCCAATCTCATGGTCTTGAAACGAGAAGAGTCGGGGGACGACAAGGCGACTGTTAGCGCCCCTCTCCTTCGCCGAGGGCTTCTGATTGTACGTGCGGCAGCCGTACTCGTCAGGATCCGAGATGTTCTTGGGCAGGGGAGGGCTTCTTTCATGAGCCCCGAGCTTGCTGTCGGATCTGGCGACAGCAACGGTGGTGGCGCCATTGGGAGCAATGACGGGCTCAGGAGTGACAGGACCAGAGTCCTCCTCCACAGGAGCACCGTCGGTGTGAGATTCAATCTCCGTAGCCAGGAGACCCTTGGCGGGAGTGATGGGGGTGGTGGGCAGCGGCTGGCTTTCAAAGTTGCTGCGAGTCGTCTTCTTGACTGCGGGCTGGCCCTCGGGCTGATCTTGGGCGCGGCGCTTGGCACCACCTCGGGCGCGGCCGCCTCTTCCTCCTCGAGTGCCAGAAGCAGCCGCAGCAGCCGCAGCCGCGGCGGCGGTGGCAGCCTCGGCATCCCGAGCTCTTTGCCACATCTCCGTGCCCTCGACCCGCGAGGGATAAGGGACAAGGTGGCCATCCTTGTAGCATTCATAGATGCCAAATTCAGTGTCGAGCTGGTGATCAGTGATGACCTTGTACTCATACTGGTCATCGGCGATCTGGAAGCATCACCGTGTTAGCAGCAGCGTCTTGAAGAAGGGGCCTGGGACGAGGCTGGAATAGGCTAGGAGGGCGGAAGCCAAGGGGGGGTTGTCGATCAGGGCATGGCAGGGCATGACTAATAAGGCAGAGCCAAGATAGGTACTTACGTCGACTGGGAGATCCTTGGAGCGTAGCGAACCAATGATGCGAGCACGGTTCAAGTGGCCATCAAGGAACCGGTCCGCAAGGTCTTCATAACCAAGCTGCGAGGAGAAGATGTGTTAGTATTGAAGAGACAAAAAGGGGACGAGCGGACGAGGAAGGAAGTCATGATAGGGTTTGCTCTTCGTTGAAGAGGGTCAATAGAAGCATGAACCGTACCTCAAATTCCTGCTCCGCGACATAGACGGAGGAGTCGTAGGTCTCCTTGGCGAGCTGCGTCTTGGCCTGGAACTGGCGTTCAAAGAGGGCAAGCTTCTGATTGAGGCGTTCCTGAAGCTCGGCGGTAGCCTCGTAGTCGTCGAGGTCAAAGTTGCGCAGGACCTCGTCGATGGAGCGATCGGCCAGCTCCTGCAGGGCATTCTTGATGGCATACGAGACGGTCTGGTAGGTGGCCTTGAGATCTCTCTGGCGTTCGTAGGCGGCCTGGACGCGAGAGTCGGCGAAGCTCTTGGCTCGGCCTCTGCGAGTGCCGCCGCGGCCAGACTTGTTGTTTGCTGCTTTGGCAACGCCTGGAGCAGCGTTGTTGGAGGCACCTCTGCCGCCTCGGCCTCGACCAGCCCGACCACCGCGCCCCCCTCGGCCACGGCCACGGGCAGCGGGTTCCCGCTCGTTCTCAGCAGCCATGGCGAGAGACGAGGGAGAGAGGGCGAGTGAGTGCGTGCGTGCGAGGGTGGATGATTTACGGGGTCCGGGGGTGTTGTAGGGGTACAGAAAGGGTGCAGGAACAGGCGTGGAATAGGTGTAGAAAAAGATGTCAGTGTAGAGCCGGGGGTTGAGGCCAGCGCCAGGTGAGTAGGTAAGCTGGGAACAAAAAGAGCACGCGCGCCGCGGTGCCGAACAAAGATTGATCAACGACGACGAAGGTGCGAAAAGGAGGGAACGGGAATGGAAGACAGGCCGGAAGAAATCAAAGACGGCCCTGGTCGTAGATGGTGGTGAAGGAGAAGAAGAAGGCGAAGGAGAAGAAGAAGAGGCCGACGAAGAAGAAGAAGAAGCAGAGGAAGGAGAATGAGCTGCTTTGTGTGGTGCTGATGATAAGTGAGTGCAAGGCGAGGTGAGTTTGGGACAGCCCGCCACAAACAGTGTTTGAAGGAAAAAAAGGGCCTGGCTGGCGGTGCTGTAACCTTGGGCCGGCGCACAGGGTACCGAGTACGTGCACCGCACGCCGCCAAGGCTGGGGAGTACCGCAGCAGGTACCGCGCACAGTGCGGCTCCCTGGGGGAACCTTAAAAGTGAAGAGAAACTGACGCTGAGCTGACTGCGATGTGTGCTGCCGCTTGTACTGCCATAGGCTGGCGATGAGAGCAGACGGGGGGGCGTTTTCCGTCTGGTCTTTTCTTTTTGGCGAGAGCTCGCTCGCGGCTCCGCAACAATAGCAGAGAGAGTGCGGTTCGAGGCTATTGAGGCAGCGGCGGAACAATCAGACACGCAGCAGGCGGGCTGAGGTTGAAAGAAGCGAGTGCGCAAGGGCAAGCCGGGTGAGCACGATGTCAGTCCGAGGAGCTGGACTGAGGGTGTGCGAGTGAGAGAGAGCGTGTGTCTCGGTCAGTCTCTTGGCACACAAGAAGCGCGGGACTGGCTGCAATATATAAAGCAAAGAGGTAGGTAGGTGATTGGGTAGAGGTAGTAGGTAGGTAGGTATGGACTGGAAGAGGAGGACTCGAGAAAAGATCTGGTGCTGGTGCTGGTGCTGGTGCTTTGGTGCGGCCAGCCAGTTCAAGTCCCTTTTCTGGACCCCCTCAGCCTTGGCCCCGGCCCAACCGCCCTTTCGCACTGGGAGGCGCCGCAGTGACGGGCGTCACTCGCCGGTACCGAGAACCTCGCGCAGCAGCCTCGCAGCGCAGCGCAGGACCTGCCAGCGACTGGCGGCGCGGCGCCCAGGCACGGCCGGCTAGGCCCGATTGGGACGCAATGGCCTGCCTCCGGGCCCTCTGGTTGGCGCGGACGAGGTGAATCTCCGGCTGCCGCGCTGGGGTTGGACCGCTGGGGGTGGGAAGGGGAGCTGCGGTGGCAGCAGGTACCGGTGACTTGCAGGGAACAGGCGAGGGGAGACGAGAACGGCTCTTCACCGCACAGTGGAGCAGCGATTTGACAAGCTTGGGTTTCAAAGGCGCTCTCGCCTTGTGGACGAGAAAGCGTGGGCGAATACAGGGCGAGTGGGCTGAAATTGCCAGGGCTTTACTCAATCTACCTACTCCAAGGTTTGATGCTGTGGGAGCTAAGGTGCTTGAGCCTTGGAGTCTCTACAGGTACCACCTACTACGGGCACTAGGCAGTAGGTAGGTAGGTATATCTGCTCACGATGGCTACGTGGTCGTGTGGCGAAACGTGGTTGAACATGGCAGCAGAGGGGGAAGGCCTCAGTTGGACAAAGAGACGGGCAATTGTGTGCCGTACGGACTCTACAGACTACCTAGCCATGGCCGCTACAGCCGTAAAGTCCCTGTCTTGCGGCTGTCAACGTATCGCTTGTTTCTCTTTTGGTAACGAGAGGGGAAAGCCTTCAACTTTCCCTTCAGTAGGTACATGTAGGTAGGTAAGGTAGGTAGTAATGCAATCGCCCTGTTCCTCCTCCAGGCAGACCGGCATGAGGGCAACGGACAACAAGCCCGTGATGTCACTCCCAACAAAGCATCTCCATCTGATACGTGTACAAAGTCTCCTACCTGCACATCGTTCCATCTCGTTGACCAGCAGAGAGAACCCCGGACAGCGGCCGCAGCCATTGAGGTTCATCCAACCATCCATGTAGCATCCAGCAGAAACACGCCATGGTGCAGCTGCAGGCGAGCAAACCAATGCAGCTGGTGGCACACCAGATGTGCCAAGTGCTCGCCTGTCCGCCCGGTCCCCTGCTGCAGGTTGGGCACGATACATTGTGCCTCCCATCTGCAGGGCAAAGCCTGATGCCCGCTCGTCTCTTTGGACCAAGGCCACAGTGTGTGTGTGTGTGTGTGTGTGAAGACACTTGCGGTGCTAGTACCTCTTTTGGGTTACTATGTGACCAAGCCGCAAAGTCCCGAGAAGCTGCACATCGCCATGGAAATAGCCAGATGAATGAGGTGCGTGTCTTGCGGAACAAAACCAAAAAATGTCACATTGAGCTTACTACCTTTCGTCTTCATCTGTAGGTACTAGGTAGGGCACCTGAGATGATGATAGTAGATGCACGTGCAGTGATGCGTCACGCTGGCCTCGTAGGAGCGACTAGCGCAGAAAGTCTCAGACAGAAGGCATCATTAGAGGAGAAGAAGAAGAAGAAGAAGGAGAGAGGCAATTCAAGGAAACGCAGCAATGCCTGCAAAATTCCTGACGATGGATCTTGTCCAAGCATCTCGATCGTGTGCACACCGGTTTCTCTCCCCCTCCCTGTTCGAGATTCTTGAGCGGCTGTGGTTTTGCTTTGCAGCCCGTTGCGCGCTTCGGGTGGCTCGCAGGCCGCAGGTACGAGAGCAGGTACTTTGAGCGTAGCGGCAAACAGGTCCGCCGTCTCCACCAGCCCGAAATTGCCTCTTTGGGCCGATAACAGCCAAGGGGAGAAAACGGGCGACGGATAAGGCACTGCTAGCTGCGCTTCTGTTAGTAGTGGGCGAGCATCTTCTTCAGCGCGTTGCTTTGTCCGTCCACACTGAAAGTTACCTACTATACCTTACCTAAGTATATACCTAGAGACAGCGACTCATTCCATCATTTCGTCTCTCTTCGCCGTCTGATTCTCGAAATCATTCTTTATCAAGATTTGTATCCATACACTGTTTTCTTCTCTCTCTCCTTTCATCAACTCTCACATTGAGCCCGTCCCACCACGATCGACCGCCATCTGCAGCAAGCGCTGTAATGTACATTCTTAGGCACTACCTACGAGGCCGGGGGTGGTTTTTGAACAGTCCTGCAGCCACTATTTTTATCCGTAACTGTGGCATTAGACCTGGCTCTGCTAACATAGCCTTTGTCTTATTTTATAGAGAAAGTCTAGATATTAGAACAGTATTCCCTACCAAAGAATAATAGGAAACAGCATTGCAACATAATTTCAGAGAGCTAATAGTATAAGATCGGTAACAGAGCGACCTTGTGTATAAATATGAAAAGGTCTGTTAGCAGAGCCTGCTCTAATGCCACAGTTACGGACAAAAATAGTGTTCAAAAACCACCCCCGGCCTCGTAGGTAGGTACCTTGGTAGGTAGGTACTAGTACTGTACACACATGTCTTGCGTGAGGTTGCCTTGTTCTGTACAGTACCTACCTACTGTAGCGCAGCGCAGCGCAGGTGCTCCGCAAAAGATCAAATCGTGTTAGACAGCCCTGGAGGCTCCAGCTCGCTCCAGCTCTCTTCCTGATCCCAGATTTTAGCGCCGCTTGACTGGACACGGCCCCTAAACTGATTGCGCTTTTCGGGCCTCTGCCGCTGTAAGCCCCGTCGCTGATTGGCTGCATGGCCCTCGTCCGCTGCCGCCATCCCGCCCGATTAGTTGCACGTGAGATCTGCCTTTTCTTGTGCTTGTGCCAGCGTTCCTTCTTGTCCCTCTATTTTCCTGCTGTTGCTGTTCTTTGCTTAGATAATACTACTATCTGATAACCTTTTCTGTAGACTTTGGGGCTACGACGCCATTAAAGTGGCCCCGTTTCGGCTCGGCATCTACTACCTACGCAGTACATGCCTACCTAAGGTACAACATCTTTTTTTCTTATCGCCGCCTCACTCCATCCGAGTGTATAGCTCTACTGCAAGCATTGTTCAATATCCCAACAGATCACACTGCTTCTCTATTAGAAACCAGCCCAATTGCTGAGCTGCAATCCATCACAGCATTTATCAATGGCCAAAAGACGAAAACTCGCGCGCCAGCCCGCGCCACAGCGACCCTCCGGACGCCCGCAGGCCAAGGACAAGAAGCAGCCGAAGCCGCCTGGAGCAGCAAAGAAGAAGCAGCAGCACCGGCAGCAGCAGCACGACGAGCCCGTCATCCCCTTTAGCCGGCACGACCGCATCCTTCTGATTGGCGAGGGCGACTTGAGCTTCGCCGCGTCCATCATCGAGCATCACAGATGCACAAACGTCACGGCCACGGTGCTGGAGAAGGACCACGCCGAGCTGGTTGCAAAGTATCCCGCCGTGGACGCCAACATTGCCATCATCAACCGCCGGCCGGGTCAGCATGATGATGACGATGATGTTGCTGCCGGTCAATCGGATGCCAAAGACGGCGATGTCGCCAAGGACGAGGACAATTATGAAGACGAACAAGACGACGACGACGACGACGACGACAATCATGATTCCAAACCACCCACCATCACCAATAAGCTCATCTACAACGTCGACGCAACCAAGCTGCCCCCCTCCGTCGCCCGCGTCCCCCACGACCGCATCATCTTCAACTTCCCCCACGTCGGCGGCAAATCCACCGACGTGAACCGCCAGGTCCGCTACAACCAGGAGCTCCTCGTCTCCTTCTTCCAGCGCTGCCTCGCCTCCGCCGGCGCGCCCCTCGCCCCCGGCGGCTCCATCGTCGTCACCCTCTTCGAGGGCGAGCCGTACACCCTGTGGAACATCCGCGACCTCGGGCGCCACGCCGGCCTGCAGCTCGAGCGGAGCTTTCGCTTCCAGGCCGCTGCGTACCCTGGCTATCACCACGCGCGGACGTTTGGCGTCGTGAGGAACAAGAAGGGCGAGGAGAGCAGCGGGTGGAAGGGCGAGGATAGGGCGGCCAGGAGTTTTGTGTTTATGAGGAAGGAGGAGCTGGAGGGGCAGGCGAGCAAGAAGCGGAAGCGGGCGGGCGACGATTCTTCAAGCGACGACGACGACGACGATTGAGTGATGGGATCTCTCTTTTGGCGACACCACCTCGAATTACTGTACAAGCATATACCACGGATGTAATGGGTGTATTGAAAAGGCATTGTTGCACGTATACAACTGGACGGGCATAGACGGTATCCAAGGCAATCTAACAGGCAATGGCGTTCTGGCTGGGGCATATTGTGGTTTTTTTCATAGTCCTCATCTAGGTAACAGGTTGTGGAATGAATTCAAGCTTATTCGCTCGACCACTAAGATTCAAAGGCAAGTAAAGCTACAGCCTCAATCCTTGTCAATCATCACTCCATCTATTCATCAAGACATCCACGCTTCGCTTGAGTAGTTCCGTCTCTAAAAGCAAAGCACAGCCTGATATAGGTACTCACACCTTTGCAGGAGGCGCTCACCTCGCTTCGACTCACCAAACTCACCATCAAATCTACCCAAATCTCCCCGACCCCAAAGTCCGAAAGCCACACTCACACTCCCATCCCCAACCCAACCTTTCCCTAGGTACGAAAGCAAAACAACACATCCAGGGCCAAGATACCTCTCATCACTGCCCAACAACCACCACACCCGCTGTATAAGCACAATTCAAGAAAGCAATCTCTTGTCTATCATGTCCCAAAAAAAAAATCCTAATATCAGCACCTTCTCCTTTTCAAAGACCTTGGGTAAAATAAGAGGGCAGACGTGGCGTATCAAACAACGTCGGCCTAGGCATAAAAATTACACGGCCCCCAAAACGCCCCCCCAAAAAAGCCAACCAAGCCCATTATTTCCTAACCAAGACATTCCACCACACACACACACGCACACAGAGGACTGGAATTCCCCTTATGGCAAATCAATCACCCAAACGCCTCATCTCACACAACCCTTTCAATAGTCCCAAGCCTCAAAAAAGAAGAAGAGCCTTTATAAGAAGTCGAGTGTTCTTGGAAGCAGAAGAAGAGGAAGAAAGAGATGAAGTTCCATTTCAGATCCGTTATTTCACGTCCACCTACGTCAGATCCCTCACTCACACACCCCCTCCCCTCCCCTCCCTCCGCGCTGCCCCTCTCCCCCTTGCGCCTCTGCCCCCTTGTTTTGCTGCCAAGATATCGTCGTGTAGGTAGCTCATCTTTCCCTTGTCTGTACCTTATACAAAGGCCAAGCCGAAATACCGATCCAGGTTGCCCCAATTACACAGGTCCCCAAATTATAATTAAGAACAAATATAAGTAAATCCCTTTTTTTGGTTGCTTCCTAGAACTCATAAAAGCGTAGATATAGAAGGAGATTAAGAAGAAAGAGTCCTGCCAAATAAACCGAGAAAAAGAGAAAAAAGAAAGAGAAGAAGAAAGATAATCGAGTAAAAAAAACGTGAAGCGCATCCCCTCCTCTCCCTCTCCCAACAAAGGGGGGAGTGGACAGAAAGAGGGGGTTATTGGTATTCAAATTACCCCAGCGGAGTAAAGAAAATAAAGGGCAAATAAAGAAGAAGTAAAACCAGAGGGGAAATATGGGGGAATCAGTGAAGAAGGAAAAAGACCTGTATGGTACAATGCAGATTCTATCGTGACCCCTAAACTCCAAAAAGAAGTAAAAAAAAAAGACCAGAGCTTTGTGCATTAACTGTAATATGTGCAGTCCAGGATGGCCGCAAGCAACAAGGCCACGCCGCCGCCAGAGGCAGGCCGTGGCTTCAATGGCCCAACAGCTCCTGCTGTCGGGGCTTGCCGTGTTCATCCATGGACGTCTGCTGTCCGGCCGGACCATCCAGGCTCGGCCGCGAGACAGTCTCCTTGTTCCTCGCCTGCTCTTCTTCGTCAAGGCGCTGCGCTTCCTCGTTCTCTCGCATCAGGGCCTCTTCTTGCTCAAGCAAAGCTTGCTTCTCCGCCGTCCGAGTCGCACCAGGGTTCTCTGGTGGAGGTGGCGGGGGCGGGGGCGGAGTGGCTCCGTCTGCTCCATTCTCCTTTACTCTCTTCACGTCGGGTCCGTCAAGCGGCGAGCTTACAGCGACATCCATGGCCCCGACATCACGCTTCCGTTTACGGTCAGGGCCCTCGGGGGAATCATCTTCCACATCACTAAGGACGATGTCCTCCGCGACGGCCTCTGCCTCCTGGGACGAGACGATGGGACTCTCGCCGGCCTTGTCAGCGTCGGGAGTTGGCTTTCCGTTGGCGGCCGGTTCTCTGCCGTCCTCGCCCTTATTCGTCGTCTCGGGTGCCTTTCGTCTATGGTGCGCCTCATACTTGGCTACTGCCCGGTCCAAGAAGTCCTTGACATACTTCTTAATGTTCCGCTCCTGCTTTTCAGTGAGAGGGGCGGCAGGGTCATTGACGCGATTGTTTTTGTAATCGGACGCCACGAGCTTCTTCGCAACATCTTTGCCGAGTCGCTTGAGCTCTTCCTTGGGCAGCTTGTGTCGGAATTTGTCCAAAACATGCTTGACGGGAGGGTAAACCTACGTCGGACGAATGTCATGTCAGTATTTAGAAGCAATTCAGAAGGGCCCTTTCCACAAGATGACGTACCGTGTGTTCGTAAATCTTCATCTGCTTCTCAACCGGCAAAGACCGCCACTTATCCTTCTTAGCCTCCTTGGGAGAGGCCTCAACAGGTGCTGGAGTCTGAGAAGCCGGCTGCTTCGGAGTACCCTCTTTGGTGACCTTGTCAATAATGCTTTGGATGAGAAGCTGCTCTTGCAGAGCCTTGGACGGAGCCTTGGCCGTCTGTTCTGTGGCCGGCTGGGTGGGCCGCTCCCAGGTCGATTTGCCCTGCTTATTGTAGAAATACGTATTACCGCCGGCATCCTTGGCAGTAAACCATCCCGCAGGAAGAGAGTTGTTGTTGTTGCTGTTGTTGCCGTGAAACGGCCTACGCTGACGGTGGCCGTTGTTGTTGAAGTATGAGTTGTTCCTCTGTGGGACGTTGCTTCGCGGTCCCTTGGGGGCGTCAATGGGTCGCGGAGACGCTTTGGGCGTCTGCTGAGCGGCCGCAGCCTCTTCCTCCCGGGCCTGTCCTCTTCGCTCCTCGAAATGGTTCTGCATCGGCGCGTTGGGGTCGACCTTTCGCCGTCGTATTCGGTAGGCGACCTCAAGCTTGCTCCACTCGTCGAGGAGCTTCTTGGACTGCGAGGCTACGTCTTCATGCTCGGATTCGGCCAGGGTCTGGATCGTCGCCTCGATGTTGGAGTCTTGGATCTTGTTCCTCGTCAAACGGGGAAACTTGTCCAGGATGGACAGAACTTGCAAGACGACGTTGTGATCATCAATGAATGTGTTGAGAGTCGTCTTGAGGATCTGGTACGCATGCATGCGCATCACGCAATGGATGACGCGCTCCTCGTCGCAGCGTTGGATTCGCTCCAGCAGCTTGACCGCAATCCACTTCTCCTTGCACTGCATCAGGGTGGCCATGACCTTGCGCGCATCGTCCTCGGTCAAGCTGCGAGGCTGTATGCTGTTGACATACTCCTCGTCATCCTCCTCGGGGCGCTTCTTGCGGAGCTTCTTGGGAACCTGCGTGTCCCAGCCATCGGCACCGTCGATGCCCAAAGCCTCGACAGTTGCCGTGGGCAGCTTGGTGGCGCGCTCCGTCTGGGTCTTTCCTCCGATGAAGCCGACGCAGTTGGCCTCTCCGCAATAGCAAGGCTGAGGCTCTGCGCCGTAGCGGTCGACGTTGTAGTTGAAGACGAGCTCTTCGCCCGCTTGGATCTTGCGCAAAGCGAAGATGCCCATGCGCAGCTTGTCGCCAACCACCCACTTGTCGACGAAACAGTTGGGGCTACATGAGTGGTTGCAGAACCGTCCCAGGTTGCCCTTCTTGGTCGCATCTACAAACTCGTTCTTGTTGAGCGACATGAAGTAGAAGTGCTTGATGCCCTCCTCGTCATACTGCAACATGCGTCGCCGGAAGGTCGGCTCATTGATGACCTCCCCGATGTACTCATAGATGAAGTCATTGGGCTCCAGCGGGGAGTTGGCGCGGAGGCCAAAGCCCTTCTTCTCCGTCTTGATGACGGTCACGTCTGCGTACTGTTTACGCTGGAACCGTCGATTCTGACAGCCACCACCACAGTTGGCAGAATCAGCGCTGCACTCCATCTTGGTCGCGCGATTGATGCAGTCCGAGTCTTCACCGCAAGCGAAGTTCTCGCCATCTCCTGCTTTGCTGTCAGTCAAGGAGCCCAAGGGACAGAAAAGGACAGCTGCGGTAAACAGAAAGACCAATGGAGAAGAGCAAGAGGCAAGGTGGGAGGGAAAGGTCACATACGCCATTCTTCCCTGCAGTCGCAGTCGAGGGCGTCACTATCCGTCGAGCCCAGATTCTTCGATCCATAGAGACAGTCGGGGATGACCTGGAACGTTGCGCACGACTCGGCCGTGACGTCTGGCAGGTGGCTGTACAAGGGCACCTCGCGGGCGACGGGCTTCTGTGACAACTTGCGCGACAGGCGCGCCGGCTTGGTCGCCACCGCCGTCGTCGAGTTTGGGGTTCCGACGCTCTCGCTCTGCGACTTGGAGCCGTCGAGGGAGGCGGGAGACGGGGCTTCGCTGCTCTGCAGCTTCGGGGTGGCGGTAGAGGCTGTCGCTGGGGCGTCCGAGTGTGCGCCGGGCTCGACGCCGTCCTCGAGCTTCACTTGTTCCATTCTGCTCGTCGTGTTCTCCTCATCCTCCATTTGACGTCCTGGGCGGGAGCGCGGCTGCTGCGAGGCAGGGCAAGCGGCGTTGCTCTTGAGACAGCAGAGATTGGGGATATTGGGTCAAGGGCAGAAAATTAAAACGCGAGGCCAGGCAAAAGGGCGTCGCGGTAGCAGCCTCCTTTCTCTCTCTCTCTCTCTCTCTGTCTGTCTCCTCTCGCTCCTCTCGCGCGCACGCACACACACACACACACTCTCTCTCTCTCTCTCTCTCTCTCTCTCGCTCGCTCGCTCTTCTCTTTTTTCCTTGGCCTCGGATACGCGCAGGGCAAAGAACCGCGTGTAGATTCCGAAGCGGGTGGGATTGGGCAGAAACGCGGGACTGGCGGACAGGCGGGTGCATCAACGGACGGGCTGCATCGAGGTTCGCATCGGCGGCCGAGGGTTGCGAGCTTGGAATGAAAAACAAGAAAGAAGAAGAAGCCTTTTCGAGGTTCGGGATTTGGTCTCTCGCCTCTAGTCGGGAAGGCGTTCCAGCTGGCCGTGCCAGTGCCAGACCCTATTGGCAGCCCGTCTGGAGGGGACCGGGGGGCGGCGCCAGCGGATTTTCATAGGCCCGGCGCGCCAAACTCGCGGCTCGAGCTGCCGCCCTTTTTCGGCGTCTGTCTGCCAGCCTCAGTGGCCTTGAACAGCTTCGGGTCGCCCGCAGTGCCGTCAGGCAGAGGCAGAGGCGAGTTGGGCCGGCAGAGCACGAATCACGGCATCCACAGGCCGGCTTCTCACGCACCAGCCCATTGGGAGCAGCAGAGCGACTCAAGTAGTAGTATCAGGCATGGGCAGGGAACGAACGGGCTGGAGCACAGAGACGGGTAGGTATGTAGGGAACGAAACTCCTGAAGAGATGTCCCCGATATTCTCGACGGCTCAAGTAGATCCCTCTCTAGGCGGGTATAGCAGGCGCCCGACTTGGTGGTCATTACACATCAGTAATTATATATGTACACACAGCAGCATGGACTGAGGAGCCTCTACACGCATGCCTAGTAGGTAGAGGTGTGCAACTCATCGTTGGGAGGGCCCGACATCAGGGCACAGGGCCGCCCAGTCCACCGCGCTCGATAGCACACACAACCGAGGAGCAAAACGGCTCAGAGGCCGCGAACTCGGCAGTGTTGCTGCAAGGGAACTTCTAGAAAAGCGTCGCCCAGGCGCAAAATGTACGAGCCCAGCTGTGACATACAGCGCATGGGCCAATGATTGCATCTCGGGCTCTCAGGCTTTGGGGCGCCAAAGGTGGCAGCTGTTTAGCGCCCTCGTTAGGGGGGCACCCAGATGAGTTGGCAAGGTTGGATGTCGTCAGAAGAGAGAACCTTGAAGCACACAGCCGTCTCCAAACGAGAAATGCGCCGGCATTAGCTGGTGGCTTTAGCCTCAGCCTCGTCCTTCAAGCGATGCAGGTGCAGAGTTTTCAAACGCAGACATACGGCTGGAACAAATCCGGATCAACCTGCATCGGTTAGAATCGAAGGGGGGGGCGAGCATCAGCATATCATCCCAGCCCGGGTGACATCGAATACCAACTCGCTGGGACATCGTGGCGCCTCGTGCCATGGAGGCTAAAAGGGAGGAGATCCGTCGGTCATATTCGCATCAAGTACAGTAAGAAGAAGAGTGTGGCCATGTCGTCGAATCCTACCTACTTGATCCTGACCGCCATTTGCAGACTTGCGTATCCCAGAAGAGCCGAAGCCTGACAACGGAATTGCCGACTTGTTGTGGAAGCAGCTCTAATGATGCGAATGTGAGGATAGTCTGCATTGGCGTCTCAGATGGCGCAAGCAATGGGAACAAGGCGAGATGAGCGAGAGGAAACCAATGCAGACACAGACTGCCCGTATACCTTACCACTCGGTAGTCCAGCGAATTACACGCGGAGTGCCAACCCCAGGTTTGACCATGCAAGCGTTCGTTGCCGTCGCCACGTGGCGACGTAACAGAAAGGCAGGCATCGACAGCGGTATGACCATGTTGGGTTGCGAAGATGCGATTGGAATAAGAAGGCCACGATGGCATTTGTCAAGGGACAAGCCCATGCCGGGAGAATGGAAGCGGCTTTCGAAGGCCTGCCAGCGTTCTTGTTCGAGATGTTCGACCGCCTTTGCGCAGAGATTTTTTTTATGATGTGTTGTACATGAGTGGGTCTGGTGGGTGCCAACTCATTATGCATGAGGTATTGGCCTCCAGAAGGAACCGGTTCGTCGTGGACATGGCGAGGCTATATAAGATGGGCGGATACCGATGGACTGCGGCCGGGCGTCTCTCGAGTCGTCGAAGCGAAGCGGCAGAGGAGAGAGGCAGAAACATTGCGAAAGCACGCCGCCGAGATGTGGTCGCGATGGCCTCGTTTCGCCGTGACCCGTCTGCGTCCGCGTCTGCGTCTGCATCTGCATCTGCGTCTGCGTCTGCGCCTGTCTGGCGTCTGGATCGCGGCTAACGGGACGGGCCCGCCACCGCTCGTCGGGCATGGCCTCTCTTGTGCAGCCATCCGCCGAGTCTCGCCAGTTGACTGGTGACGAACGGGTGGATTTGCGCTGCGGCAGAGGCATCTGACAAGAGCGCCGAGGGCAGCATGATTGGTGCGTCGCCGTCCAGTGGTCTGGTGGCCATCCAATGTGCTCCGGGCTCTGGTCCGGGACGCGGCCAGCATTGCGCGGCCAATGGGCGAATTGCAGTCAGCTCGACGCCATGCTGCATCACGCGGGCAATCAAACGACCGTCTACTACGCAAAATCTCTCGTTCGGGGGCCCTGCCTTGCATCATGTACATATGGACCATGTAATATGTACCATGGTGCAAGCGCAGAGCACAAAGTCTCTCGCCCGCCGACACGGAGCAAATGGCCACCGCGATGCATACATGGTGCGATGCGGCCACTTCCAGAGGCCACCCCCACCCAGCTCAGCATCAGCGTTCAGTCAGGATCAAGGCCAGCACGGGATCAGGCAGAACACGGGAAAAAAAGGGCGCCAGCAGCGGCAACGGAACCAGCCAGAGCAAGAGCACCACCAGGACACGCGGACGAGCAGGGGAAAAGCAGTGCAGGACGACGACGACAAAGACCGGAGACGACAAGTCAGGACGCCCAACAATGGAGAAGGACCAGCAGCAGACCAGCAGCAGCAGGAAAAAAAAAGCAGGCTTGCCGCTTTTGGTGCTGAGGGAACGGCAAGCAGAAGCAAGACAGTCAGGCGGTCGATGGCCGGCGTGGGATTGGCCGATTCAGCGCAACAAGGTCCGCCACGATGCAGCTGCACGTCAGGTTTGGGCACACCCATTCGACAAGAGCTGCTTGACGGCGTCTGGAGCGTCGGCTGTGTGTCGCATCGCCTAGGCGTGGGATCGCGCAGCAAATCGGATGGCGCCGTCGCCTTGCCCAGCACCCGGGGGCCCTGCTGGGGATCCATCGACAGCAGGACGGTCAAGGGAAAGGGCCTCTTCGGTAGTTGGCGGGACTGGCGAAGGGTGTTTGCGCGCAGCTAGATTGAGAAAATCCCCTCTTGGAGGGGGGAATCTGAGGGCTGCGTCAACAGTCAGCGGAGAAGGGCTGGGTTGGGTTGGGATGGGATGGGGAGGGAGAAGAGAGCGAGCAGCGGAGTCGACATAAAGCAAGCAAGCAAGCAAGCAAGCAAGCAAGCAAGCAAGAACATCCTCTTGGAGGGACCGACCAACTTGGGGGAGGGGGAAGCCCGTTGGACGGATGGACGAGCAGCGGTCCTGGAGGGGGGACAAGCCGGCCGAGTCCATGGCCGTTCAGACTGCACAGGATGGAGCCAGGACAGATCCAAAGCCACGACATTCACCGAAGTTGCCATGCCCTGGTATGACGGGCCAAACAAAGCGGCCGTGGACGACTGCGTATCTGCGCGAGGGACCCGCCCAACGGCACGCAGGCTGGGTTGACGAATGAAACCTTGGTCATGCTGGCGGCCAGGCAGTGACTTATCATACGCTGGATGACGACGTTTGGCTGGCGATGTGGGCTGCTCTGGTGTTGTTGTTGTTACTGTTGCGACGACGAGGATGATGATGATGATGATGGGGCCGTCGATGGTGCTGCTACTATTGGGGCTGCCCACTATTGGCGTGTTGGGTGTCTCCCGAATCCCTACCTAGGGACAGGACAGGCGCAGTTGGCGGGAGTTGCTGAAGAACCGACCGCCCTGCCCTCAGGCGGAAGAGGGAAAGAGGGAAGACAGACAGACAGCCGGACGCTCAACCAACAACAGCCCACGGAGATTTCGAGATGGAGCCCAGAGGCAACACCCACAGCACAGCACAGCACAGCACAGCACAGCACTGCCATGGATTGCTGATCCTGGTTCGTCTACTTTTTGTCTGCTCCCGAGGTTGCGAATCCCAGCCTTTGTTGGCCAGACTCGCGTCGCTGGTTGTCGCTTGTACCAATACTTGCACGCAGCACGCGCAGGGCCCTCATCCCACTTGTCGCTGGTACCCGCCCGCCGGCTAAACAGGCGCCCGTCCGCGAGGCCGCGGCCCATGCTGGCTGGCTGACTTGCTCACGTCCATGTTCACCTCGTCCATCGGCCATCCCTGTCGATACTGGACTCCAGGGCTCGTATGAGATACAGCGATACCTTGCCTACCTTACCTGTACTTAGGTACCTAGGTACCATACCCAGACGCAAGTCTACCTGCCTAGTAGTGGTACCTAGGTAGGTACTGTACTTGTACGCGAGCTGTCGAGTGGTCGAGTCAGGTCGTTTGTCCATGTCCTTTCTCCCGCAGCTCAGCTCAGCTGTGCAAGGACTGCAATTGCTTAACTGGCACCGGGATGCGGTCTGGTGGTGGATGCCCGCTCGATGCAAGTGCAAATGCAGATGCAGATAGATGCAGATGCAGCAGGAATGCGAGTGCAGGCCGGGGCCATGAGAAGAAAAAAACTGAACCTACCCATGGACAAGACGACGAAAAAAGAAACCAGGCGCTGCTCTGCTCCGTATAGCGTCCGTCGAACCCCCCCGGCTCGCCTACAGGGGACCCTTCCAGTTCCCCCTCATCACCCCCCATCCCCCTCCACCCCAGGCAGATTCCGCCGTCCGTTGCATGCGAGACAACGGTCCAAGGACTGCAGCAGACGGTCCGGCTGCAGACGCGGCTCCATCTGGCGATGTGCTGCAGCTCCCCGGCAGGCCTGCCAGACGCTGGATATTCAATGGTCTCTGTCTTGCTGCCACGGCTGGAACTGGCTAGCCACGCCACCCAGAGACGCCCTCGGCCCAGCCTGTTGACGGCCCTCCCTACGGCTTCGTGTGCCCCTACCTGCACCCTCGACACCCTGTCCCTACCTACCTACTGATCCCTACATTAGTGCGGCGGCCTCTTGGACTGGATCGTGTGTCAAATCGCCACTGCAGGGTGCCGTCATACCTTGTGGTCGACCATGCCGGGTACCCAAAGCACGAGCGTTGCCAAAAAACCGAGTCGAGACGATATCATTTGACGTGGGTGCTCGACGTACCGATACCGTGTGGTGGCTTGGATCTTTGGCTTCGGTTCTGGCGTCTGGCTCCGGCCCCGAGGCAAAGGAGAGGTGTCTTGTACGCGCCTTTGAGGGCCTCGCGTTGTACAGGTACTCCGTCCAGGAAGGACTTGCTCTGGTCCATCGAATTCGCCAAGCATGGCCAGGGGGGGGCAGTCTGGCGGGCATCTACCTGTAGCAGCAGGTATTTTGCCTTTGCACAACGCCAGCAGACGCATCATCTTGGCCCGGCCTTGAACCCCAAGCCCAGATCCAGGGCGAGCAGCATCGACTCGACCATCGCTGCAGGCCGTGGAGACGCTGCAGCTGAGACCTGCTGCCCAGTACTTGTGACTGGCAGCTCCGCTCTGCGCGCAACTCGTATCATTCGGCTAAGGTGAGGTACTGACAAACTGAGGACTGACTGACGCCAGTCAGTCAACCCGCGCTCGCGCCTACACGCCACGGACAGGCACAGACAGGCCACCAGTGCCGTGCAGGACTGTATTTGGGATACCTTGAGGTGCGACCTGCTTGCTGCTCTGCTACCTGCTGGGACAGCGTCCAGTCCTACCACCTCAAAGTCCCGAAAGCACGGCGGCGCAGCGCGGCTTGTTGGGACGCTTGCAAACGCCTCGCCTCGCCTCGCCTCGTTCTGGCTCCCGGATCGTCGACAAGCTGCCTCGCAGGGCTCCTTTGGCCGACAAATCCCAGCATCTGCCTTCCAGCAGCTTCCGCCCCCGTCGCCAGTGAGTGTCGGGCCAGTGTCAGTCTCTGCAACGGCACCTCAGGACAAAAAGTGGTGGCTTCCGCACCCCCCAACCCACCGTGGCAACCTTTTCTGCCAAAGGCACTATCCAATCCCTCTTCAGAGAGAGACGACTTGCACTATTCAAGGCTGCAGCTCAGTCTCCTTTTGATTCCCTCTTCTTTCGCCTCTCAACACACCCCCCCTCTCTTCTTTTTCTTCTTCTTCTTCTACTACTACTACTACTACTTCTTCCTCAACACCTCTTCTTGCAACTTGTCGACGATACGACCAAACCGGCCTCGGACTTGGATCTTGTCACAACACATCCATAAACCCGCAGGGTACGACTTGACAGCTCCGGCCGACTGACGACAGGCATACCATACCCATATCGCACCAACGGCCGTGCTCGCCTCCATCCCCGGCAAATCTGCACCCTTCTCGTCTTTCTCTGCATCTGCTCGCTTCACTGCCTGCAACGAGCGTTCTACTGCATGTCGCGGATCGACGCTGCACAACCCGCGCCTCTCCATTTGTTTATGTTTCTCCTCGAGACCCGTAACAACCCGCTCGTATCAGCCACGGGGCCCTGGAGGAAAGCCGCGCGCCTGCTAGCCGGTGTCGTGCATTTCTGCTCTTCACGATACTAGCGGGCCTTGCAACGACATCGATAGACAGGGAAGACGGGAGGATCCAGTTTCTCCTCCACCGAACCAGGGATCGCTGCCCAAGTCAAGGGCTCTTCTTTCCTCGACCAGGTCTCGTTTCTCGACTAGTTTCAGGCCTAATTTTTTTTATTCTCTTATTCTCTAAATTCCCTGGCCACTGGCCCTGCGAGATCTGCCTGAGAGGGGTCTCGTGGAGGAGTGGCTGCACAACCATCACAAGCAGGTTATCTTGATCAGAGCCGTGCCACGACGCTTCCTCGACATTTGTCTGGCATCTGGTAGTGTTGCAGCAGCTGGATGGTCATTCTCCAGGCCTCCTTTTTCTGTGGAGTTGTCCTTCGACTTGTTTTTTTCTTCCTCTACTTTCTTTCGTTTGGCGGTAGTTTCACGCTTGGATCCTACCGCAGCTCAATGTTCTTGCGAGGGCTGGCACCACGTTCTATTCTCGTTCGCTCTACGCTTCTCTAACGACGACCAACACTATTCTTTTCTACCCGCTTCTATCTTTGTTTTCTCCTTCTATCAGATACCATGGCTACCACTTTTTCTCTCGAGGAAAAGGTATGTTGGAGACACTTCTCATCTCACAGTTATTGGAGGCCGAAATCTGACCAGAAACCTACTTTGCACAGCGTTTCGTCCTCGCGGAGATGATCAAATGCAGCACTGTTGATATCGAGAGGCTGGCGCGATTCGTCGAGTCGAACGTCCTCGACCCCAAATGGATCACCATGCAGATACCCTCAGGTACGGCAGCAATATCAATTTCCCGCTCGAACGAGGAGTTCCTCTACCGTGATGCACTCAGTTGCTAATGCTGCATAGGCCGCAATCTTCAGCAGTGCATGCAAGTCGTGGACTCCCTCTCGACGACCTCCGGATACCGATCCGCACTGTCTCAAAGTGATCACTTGACCAGCAACGGCATGAACCACACCAGACAGATGGCGCCGAGAATGAGCCCCGGCGGCCAAACCTCTGGGGCCTTGCCAACGTCGCCGGGCCTCATGTCGCCTTGGCAGCATCCAGATGGCGCCGAAGACAGACGAGTGCTTCCCCTCGAGGCTCCGGGTGACCAGGCTCCAAAGAAGAGGGGACGTCCTCCACGGGTGGACCGAAAGACGGCCGCACCTCCACGGCTGGCCAATATCGCCCCCAAGCCGCCTCCGCTCTCTCCAGGCCCCAATACTCCTCGCACGATTCTGCCGGCGACTCCCAGGCAAGCTGAAAGTCAGAACCCTCAGCCGCAGCCTCCAGTCCGTGCGCCGCCGTCTCTTGATTCGCCACCGGCCAGGAAGAAGAGACGAACTGCCACCAGTGCAGCTTCGGTTTCTACGTCGCCTCCTCTGCCTCCGGCTTCTGCTCCCGCTCCAGCTCCCGCTCCCGCTCCCGCTCGAGCTCCTACTCCTTATCTGCCGCTCGTCACCACGCCTCCACCATCTGTGGACTATGGCAATCGGCCGGTAAGTCGCAATTAGAATAAACCGCATGTGCCTTGTCTGACATCATGCCCACAGCGAGCACCTCCCGAGGCAGATCCCAAAATCGTCGTACGCGAGACTGAACAGATACAGCCGCCTCGTCCCATGCCGCTCGAGCCGGAGCCGCGGCATCACACTCTCATGCCGGTTGGGTCTGCGGCGCCACCATCTCAAATCAAAGCCTAAGGCTGGCCAAGACTCTCTGCCTTTGTTGTCAAGGTCTCTGAGTCAACGCATCGGAAAGCTTCAGAATGGACGTCTGAATCTTTCTTTTCTTTTCTTTCTTCTTTTGCGGCATTTTCTCTTCTCTGAGAGAGATATTACTATATACCCTCCAACTTCTCCCTCTACCTTGTTTTGCGTCTTGTTGTTTTTGTTCTTCTCTATTTCCCCCACCTTCCTTGGACCATTCTGTGTCTGGATGGTCATGAGCATACCAGTGGCATCTGGCAACTGTACCGCATGACGAGAGGTTTTCTGACATTTGCAATTTGAACGAGTGGACTGAATGAGTTTGATGAGCATTTTGGGTTGCGAGGAGAGGGCTGGCAATCATGATGATATGTCTTACGAGAGGGTAGGCTGTCTGCTTATTTCCAACTGGTATTTTTCTCTTCCGTCATTCCCTCCATCCTTTGCATCGCACAGATAGATTGGCAGGCTTGTTGTTGAACGGCACCTCTGCTCCTCCCTTGAATTTATTTCCCTCTTGTCCCAGCCCCTGGATAGCCTAGATCTTTCCACTACGGACGGCTTTGGCATCTGGTGGATTGGGGCATTGTATGAATACTACTCTGGCATACGGCTTAGAAGGTCAGTACGGGGTTAGTAAGGTAGATAGGTAGGTAGGTAGGTAGCTTTGTCTTGTCCATAGAGGCGTTGGGTTGTTTCACGCTGCATGAGTTCTATTGGCTTCTTTTTGGCCATGTTGACGGGTTGTGTGTCTTATATATCACCGAGACGGTTATAATGAAGGATGCAGTTTTTATGATCAGATGGTGACGAATAGAATGCTTTGCGTCCATCTTATCAAGTTGTTTCTCACATTGTGTTGTATTACACCGTGCTGTGCTGTGCTGTGCTGTGTTGTGATTGCACGAAAAGAAAAGAAGCGGAAGGATGTCGTCTAGTACCTACCTAAGGTAGGTAAGGTAGTGATATAACACGGGGTCCTTATTGGAGAAGCAACACAATAGGCAAGGGGGGGGGGGAGCATGTGTGATTCGTGCATTATATTCCGGGAGAGGAAATAGATGAATGTCATTGGTAGGAAAATAGACAAAACTGATACTATCTGCCTTCCAGTTGTTGTTTCTATCGATTCGTCTTACAACAGTTTGTTGGTTGTTTGATTGATTTGACTCTTATGCTGAAGACGATGGATGGATGGATGTGTTTGATATGATTATTTGCGTTTTTCTTCTTTTTGAATGCACACTTTCCTTAGGGGCTTGGATGTTTGATGAGGTGCTCTGATGTGATGAGATTCTCGGCTCAAACATCACTTGATACAACATTTCATCGGCTCACGTTATACAGCATCTTATATTACAACGTCAAGACGTAATTTTCTTTACATTGCAATTCTATTTCGAAACTCTTCACAGGGCATTGACAATCTTCTCAAGCGCATCCACCAAAATGTCAGCATGATGCTCCTGGAACGTGAGCATAGGCCTCAGCCGCACGGCGCTCGCGCCGCTGCCGCCAATGTTGACGCCAAACTCCTTGGCCTTTGCCAGGAACTGGTCGCGCTTGGGGTTGTCAAAGGCGATAAAGGTGCCCTGGCCCTTGCCGCGCAGGTCCCTGAAGTGGTCCGGGTACTTGGCCTGGAGGCGCTCGAGCTTGGCGTAGAGGTAGTCGCCGACGCGGGCGGTGTGGTTGACGAGGTCGAGGCGCTCAATCTCGCCGACGATGGCGCGGAAGAGGATGGCGCGGGCGGGATCGCCCATCCAGGTGTTGAACTGGCGGTAGGGCTTGTTGGGCCGCAGGGCCGGGTCGCCGTAGTAGAAGCCGGCGGTCTGGGCCTTTTTCGAGAAGGTGACCATGTCCGGGGGGTCCTGGAGGTCCCAGTGGTCGTGGGCCCAGAAGCGGCCGGTGGCGCCGACGCCCGTCTGGACCTCGTCGACGATGAGGAGGACGCCGTGCTTGCGGGTGAGGGCGCGGAGGCCGCGGAAGAAGGCGGGGCTGGCGTGGTTGTCGCCGCCCTCGCTCTGGATGGGCTCGACGATGACGGCGGCGGGCGGGATGTGCCACGTCTTGATGAGGCGCTCGACCTCGTCCAGGCTGGACTGCTCCGCCGCCGCGTTCTCCTCGGCGTGCTGGTCCAGCGGGTACTTGAGCTGCGGGAAGGTGGCCTGCGGCCAGTCAAAGGCCGGGATGTCGACCTTGTGGATCGGCTTGGAGCGCGTCGTGGACAGCGTGCCGAAGAGGCGGCCGTGGAAGGCCGTCTTGAAGGACAGGATGGACAGCGACGACGAGCCGGGCGACTGGTTGTTCATGGCCGAGTCGAGCTCCTCCTGGGAAAAGTCGACGTCGGGCCCGCCGCGCTCCTGCTGCCGCCGGTAGATGAAGGCGGCCTTGAAGGCGACCTCGTTGGCGTCGGAGCCGGCCATGGCGGTGAAGACGTTGTTGAGCCCTCGCGGGGCCACCTTGAGGATGCCCGTCTTGAGGATGTCGGCCCAGTCGTGGGAGGGGAAGTTGCCGAGGGCCGGGCGGTTGATGATGGCGTTGACCATGTCGGGCGTGGAGGCGGCCTTTGCCAGGGCTGGGTTGTTGTAGCCGACGGGGATGGAGGCGATCTGGGCGTATCTGGAGTTTTGAAAAGTTGTTAGCACATGATGGCTGCCAGTAGTAATATCAACAAGAGATGGTGACTGACACGTCGAGCAGATAGTTGCCGTCCGGGTCGGCAATGTAGTTGCCCACGCTCTTGGGGTAGTCGGCCATCATGTTGACGGCGCGCGTGTCAAAGACCTCGCTCAGCTCGGCAATCTTCCTTGCGCTCTGGGCGCCGGGGATCTTTGTCTTGAGCACGGGGGCGTCGGGCTCGCCCTGGAAAAAGGCCTTGGACGAGGCCATTCTGGCGGCAGCGGCGGCGGCGAGGCAGCGGGTGGTGTTGAAGGACGACGGGCGGAGGGGTCTTGTTCTTGTTGTTGATGATGTTGGTGGTGATGATGAAGTCCGGAGGGAATGGCGCAGAGCCCGAGCGGCGCGGAGGGAGGACATGATGGGCGGAATGGCTTTTGTAGGTGAGGTGTGTGTGTGTGTGTGTGTGTGCGAGTTCCGACTTCCGATTTCTCTTTTGCTTTCCCCTCGAGCAGGTACCACACCAAGGAGGTGAAGCTGTCGGATGTGGGATTATCGTGGGCGGCAGGATGTCAGTGAGACAACGGGAGGAGTGACACAGCTGCTGCCCTTGTCCCCGCTTCGGTCCACGTGAAAAAGGCAATTGGATCCCAAAAGTCTGTCTCTTTTTTTTCTTGACGCAGCTGTGCTTGTTGTCTTCCTCTCGCTTTGGTTGGAGCAACAGCAGAACGTCACAGTTCACGTCACGTCACAGCAAACGAAGAGGCAAAAGACAAGAGGAAAAGAAAAAGAGGTCACGATCTCCGCCATGGAGGTTGGGGCGACCCCTCGGGTCCCTATTTATGTATCGTCCAATTGGGCCTCCGGGCCGGACACCTCCCCAAGCTCAATTGTTATGTAATTTGGCTGCTGCTTCCGGTTCCTCTCTGTCTTACCTAGGTAGGTAGATCAGTTTCTCAATTTCTGTACTGTACCTATCATTGATGAGCTTCAGCTTCCCCATCTCGTTACTACTACTACTATACACAATCCATCTTCCCCGCATCGGTGCCGTCCCACAGATACGATGCCGCCCCTCCTTTTTCCTTTCCTTTCGGTCCAGCGATTTGGGGCTTGTGCGCTGTCGACGCCTATTGGTTCGCTGAGATGGATCTGGCGTTACACGTTAGTAACATGGTTCCGTTCCGGTTCTTGGTGGCAGCCGCTCTTTGTCCCGTCCTTGGCCGAGTTTGGTAGGGGATCTATTCGGTGATGTGATGATGGGCAGGACGGGATAAGCTGCATCTATGTACAGTAGACGTTCCTGTGATCGTTTTAGTTTCACGACTCGGTCTTCTTGGTATCTTCTTCTTCGATAATGCCAGTACTACCTACTAGTAGTATCACTCGTATCATCTACCTAAGTGGTCACTTGCATTATCAGCACTTTCTACCTACTAGTACAGTATCACTCCATCTTCATCCCGACTTCGGCCTTCTGTCCCCTCATACAACCCCCATTGCCCAATCGCATCATTTCCACCTGACCACCTCTGATGCATTCATCTTACGTATCTCGTCACCGGTATGTTTCTTCCTGGGTACTAATCTCCTCTCAAATTACCTGTTGTTACAACTATGTTGTTGAAAGGGCGCCGCCAAGATATCAGATTTGGTAATTTGATACCAGAGATGGCTGGCTGCACGTGGAGTTGCAGCGCCATGTCACTTTATTTGCCAAGTTTGCACCGACTTTACCACGTGGGGGGCTTGCTCGACCAAGAGCCCAGTTAAGGCAATAAAGTGTAAGTGACAAATGGCAGAGACATCTCTTTTAATATGTGAGCTGGTCTGGTGATGCATCCATGCGTTGCCCTAGTGTGAAAGGAACAGCGAGCATCTTTCTATTCTGAAATTCATTTGATTTGATTCCTTGAAGCATATTCGACCTGATGCGATTCCATTTCCATTGAGTGATACACATAAACCAGTGGTGCATCTCCTCGTCTCGACATGTCACCAGAGCTCCAACTCGTTCCGGCTCCGGCTTGCACCGGCCCGGCCCTGCATCATGTACTCTACCTTATGTATGTACCTACCAGAGCCAACGCCAGCACTTCCAGCCTCTTCAAGCGAACAACCAATCATACAGGCACTCGAATCTCATGCATCCAGACGGAAAAAAAGGCTTGCTTAACAGGATACAAAAGCGTCCATGTATGCACCATGAACAGTGAAGTCAGTCTGTCTAGAATGCTATCAATCAAAGTAACAGGAAGAATAGCCAGAACCCTGGATCAAGGGCCAATGAATGCTCTGCGAATGTGCACCGAAAGCACACGACATAGGAATGCAATATACCGCCAACCCGGCAGCGCATATCAGCGCGCCTGCTAAGGAAATGAACAACAAGAAACCATGTGATGGTGGACCAGCCGGTACCCAAGCCATCATGCAAGCTCAAGCCAAATGCGCCATGACCTATGCAATATCGACGAAACCCTCCAAAGACGCTCAACAAGGTCTGCTCTTCCAATGCACAGCCTCATCGTCTATACTGATGCAACTTCCCAACATGTGCGCCCAAAATCGGCTCTCAGTGGCCGCCCTGTTTCTCCTCTAGTTCTCGCGTATATTTGACGAACGTCTTCTTGTGAATCTGGAGCACAGATATGATTAGCACCTGACTGCCTGGAGATAACAATGCTGGATTGAGGCGACTTACCATGCCAGCATATTTGCCGTCTCTCAAGACGCAAATGTACCGCAGCCCCAGCTTGACAAAGCATTCATACGCCAGATCCATTGGCGACCGAATATCCAATGCAACAGGTGCCTGTAACACGCGTACCAGGTTAGCTTTCACATACGCTTTCTCAGCTCCCATCGTCCCTCAATACGTACCGGATCGATGAATTGGGTAAAGTCCGTAGGGTCTGGCTGGCTGCCGTCGTCGTCGTCAATGCTAGGGATTTGGTCCATCAAGCAGAGGTTCGAGCCCTCGTCTGGAAGCTGATCCAGCGCAAACTGAAGGTCCGGAGCAGGAATAAGTCCCACAAGAACGTCGTCTCGCAGGATCGGCAAGCCGCCATCGAGCTCACCATGGCGGTGAAGGATCTCGAGCTTCGTGCGCAGGCTCGAAGCGGGAACCATTGGCGAATTCGTAATGTCAATGATCCTCTCCCTGCGCAAGCGGCGCACCAGTTCCGTCAGGTCGCCCGTGAAGATGGGCTTGTGCTTGTTGTCCAAGAATGGATAGGCATTCATGTTCGTGAGGAGGTCCTGAAACGTGAGTCAGTCACGGCTGCTTTCCCTCAAAAGATTCTGCGACTTCAACTCACATAGATGCTTAGTGGCTCAATGGCATCCGCCGTCCATTTGGCCACGAGGATGGACAAGGAAAATGGCAGCACATAGTCCAGGCTGCCCGTGAGCTCAAACAGGATGACGGCCAGCGTCACAGACAGCCGCGTGACACCGCACATGGTCGCGCCGGCAGCGATCAAGCCATAGACGCCAGGCTGGATGCACGTCCCGTCGGATGCGGTTGCACAACCGCCCCAGATTCCCCAGTCGGGTGTCACAAGCACCAGCCATTGTGCCAGGTGGCCCACAATCCGTCCCATCAAGCCGCCGACAACCATGGATGGGATGTAGATACCGGCGGGGACTTTCTATTGAACGAGTTAGCATGTTGCTTTCATGAGCAGCCACGATAATTATCAGCGTGGGACGTACGATTCCAAAGGCAATGACGGTCAAGAAGCCCTTGATCAAAAAGGCAATAATTAATGTCGACAGAATCTTGGGAATGTCGTCGACCGACCTCGGGCAGAGCCCCAGTCCATCGCCCTTAGTGCGGTCACACGGAGACGCCAGGTTGAGGAGCAGCTTCGCAACGGAAACCTTAGTCAGGGGGTTCCAGTAGCTCAACAGGCCCGTCACGACGGCGACAAGGAACACCTCCAGCATGGGATATGCCTTGATGACCTTGATCCGGCGAAAGCTTTGGGCCCAATGCTTCGACGCCTTGATGAACAGGGCCCCCATGGCGCCACCAAGGATGCCTACAAAGATGAAGGAGCCCAGCTCGAAATACTCCCAGTCGACCATATATCGGACCTCAAACATGACAATCTTGTGCGTGCCGTATGGGTTCAAAAACTTGAGCGACAGCGCAGCGATGATGCAGGCGAAGAACGTGCGGAACAGCGTCTTGGCCGGGAAGAAGTAGGACACCTCCTCCAGCCCAAACAAGACGCCTCCCAGGGGCGCTCCAAAGGCGACTGCCACGCCGGCCGCGGCCGCAGCAGAGAGGACCTCTCGTCTCTTGGCATCGTTGCGGTCGTACTTTGAGAAGAGACGGCACGCAATGTTGCCCACGCAGGTCGCCATGTGGACAAACGGGCCCTCCTTGCCGATGCTCAGTCCCGAAGAGACGCTCAGAATCAGCGAAAGCATCTTGAAGATTAACGTCCTCAGGCCGAGGAATCCGTGGAGGACGAAGCCGCTGAGGATGACTCGCACCTCGGCGACACCACTTCCCGCTGCCGAGTAGTAGACCATGGGCGGGTCAACCGGCTTCGTCTCGGCCACCTGTCGGGGGCTAGCACTGTCGTCGCCAGGGCTCTCATCGGCCGCCTGAGGAGCCTCGGCGGCAAGGTTCTCGTCGAGCGTGGTCAGGCGGTATGCCGATGGAACCACCGTCTTGGTCCAGAGGGCAACCCAGCACGAGGCGAGGGCGAAGAAGATGACGCAGACGACGTAGATCAGGAAGTCGGTCCACTTCTCGCCAAAGGGATGGTAGTGCAGTGCCTCGGACCATGTCTTCCAGTCGGTGCACTCGGCGCGTCCACCAGGACAACATCTCTAGAGCACGATGTTAGTGAACCCCTATACGTCACTCATATCCCTCGTCCTGAATCATGCGGTGGCACCCACCTTTTCGTCAAAGTACCACGCTCTTGCGCAATAGCCGTCCTTGAAGTCGAACACGACAGACTCGGCTACGTCGACGGTGTATGCAATCAAGGCAATGACAAAGCCGCAGAGGGCACTGAGTATCCAGCCCTGGCTGCCATCAATAAGGGCCAAGATTCGGCCACCAAAGTCCTTTCTGCTGCGGAGCGCCCTGGCGCGGTAGGAATCGGCAATTGTATCGTGCACCCAGTCGGTGCTTGTAAATTGATCGTACCACACCCGCTCGTCTGGGAAGATGGAGCCCTTGGACTCTGACATGGACCGTTCGGAGAAGGCATTGGCGAGGCGCTGGCCCCAGGAGGAGCGGCGGCTGTGATGTCGAGTGCCTCTGCTGCTGTCTGCGAGCCCACGGGACTTTGTTAGCCGATATGATAGTGACAACTGGCGGCGATTACACGGGGATCTCTCTGGACGCCAAGCAGCACGCAAAGGGTGTATCTGTGTAACTGCCATTCGATTCATTGTTCCATACCCGAGTAGCTCTGTTCGCGAGACAGGTTGGCACGCCGCGGTGAGGCCGCCCCGCTCTGTATTCGGACGTGCGATCGAGAGGTGTTGAGCAGCAGGGGGGAGCGCTCGTCTGGCTCATTTGCCGAGTGTTGGCGACGGATGGGAAACGGACGGCGAGATAGACGGGGAGACGTTGGCTGAGACGCCGACCCGTAGCCGTCGCGGTCCGCCATGGCGGTGGCTCGTTGCGGATGGGGTGAGAGTCGATGAAGCGGAGAAGAAGAGAATGAGAAACGATGATGGTGTTGATGATGGTCCTCGGTGTTATAACGGGATCATGGATGCGGTAAAGCCTCGATGGGGGGGGGCGTGTGCTATCAAGGTACGAGTCACGACTTTATCAGCAACAGGTGGTGCAGCGGTTAGCGACAGTGGTACAGGTACCAGGGAACCGCAGCAATGACACCTCCAGCAGGCACCACAAAGGTGCTCAGGTTGGTCATCAGGTGCTGGCCCGGCGATGGAGATGGTGTACCAGCTACGGAGCACTTACCTGGGGGGGGGTCTCCTTGGCAAAGGGGGTGGAGGGAAGAGAGGAGAAGAGAGGAGAATGAGAGGCGCAAATAGCGAAGCTGACTGTCGTCAAGGGTGAGGGTGCTCTGGAGCTCACTGGGGGGGGGGGACGGCGAGAAGAAGCACGCAAGAATGATGATGCGATATGATAATGAAAGGAAGAAGAAATGGAAAGAAGCATCCAGACAATTGCGCATCACAAGCCGGACAAGGCTGACCGTCCAAAGTAGGTACAAGTACATACATAACCTCAGCAGCACCAGGCAAGCCAGGGCAGCCATTAAGTACATACCTAGGTACCTATCAAGCCACGCTTCAATCTGCACGTCCTGGGGCGTGCGTCGCCTATCCTGCAATTTGGCCTACTAGTAGTAACTAGTCCCAGCTCCGGGGTCGCCAGGAGCTACCGCTAGCTTCTACGATGGCATGTCTGACCAGCAACAGGCGCCGCCAATTGGCCCAGCCGAGCGGTGCTGGTCCCCTATGACGGCGCTCGTGGGGAGGCTGATGGGCACCCAACCCTGCCATCTTTAACCGTTTGCCGCAAACAGCGCCGTCAGGTGAACTGATTCCCCAGTCCTTTGTCTGGACGGTTGAGGCTCGGGCAGCCATGGGCTCCGACTGGCCCAGGCGATGCCGTGCGTTTGGGGTTCAGTGCGCATTTGACGGCAGAGGGATATCGCATCAGACGAGGTGTTGGATGCCTGTACTAGGTACTTACAGGTAGTAGGTAGGTACCCGGAAATGGTGGTGAACAGGAACGGAGCATTTGTGCCGCCAGATTCTCGACTCCGTGCTACAATGCCGCTATCTGGCATGTAGACCGAGGTGACACGCCGTAGCGAGGTCTTATATGGTCGCAGCATCTCGATGGCGTCGGTAATGGAGAAACAGAGCGGCTTGTGACTCGGCAGAGCTCCTGGACTGCGTCATTGTCCGGTCTGGAATTCGGCCTCGTTCATGTGGGTGGGCCTTGGCATTTCATCATCCGACATGCATTGCTGAAGAGCAGCCTTGCAGCCGTGGTGCAGCACAAGTACAAGTGATAATAGGTACTACTACCGGTCTGGCCCAAAAGGCGCTGGAGACATTGTGCTAGCAACTGCAGTGGTACGGAGCCTGTAGCTGTGCCTACATGTAACCCAGACCAGAAGATACCTAAGGTACCTTACAGTTTCCCGGATATTCGGTGTTGGATGCCTTTGGATGCGGAGGAAAGGGATGCGAGGGAGAGCAATTACTACCCGTGGACCGTAGGAGGCGTCGAGGTCAGCGGCGCAAGATCAAGAGACCAGCCTAGTGCCTGTCACAAGAGGACGCCACGGGCGCAGTTAAGCATACGAGTAGAGGCGGCAGCCAGCCATTGATTGTTGGGTGGGGGTGTGAAGCTGATGCTGGCTGACCTAAGCAGACAGGTGCAGCGGAGTACATGATACACGACAGGCAGAGAAGAGGCCCATGTTGGTGGAAAGTGCAGGCTATTGCAGACAAGCATGCAACTGGATGAGGTAGAGCACTAATTATTTGGTTTCATCGGCATCTTCCTAATTCCAGTAAAAGAGACAGTCACCGGTGTTCTTGTATTACCTTAACCTTCAGGCTAACCGCAAGACTTACACGCGCAATGGCGGGCTAGCAGCTGTAGGTGGCGGCAGCACGTATTTCCGGCGGATACGGAGCAAACAGTTTAGCGCCAGGAACTTACAAGAGTCTTATCTTATCAGCCAGGAAATTTTCAGAGCCTGTCTAAAAGTTCCAGCGGTCGTAGAGTAGAGGCATACTAGACATCCGTCACCACCAGCAAACAAATTGCTGCTCTACAATTCCTGCAGCAAGGCACTCGGATTGAGCCGTCCCACTATTCCCAAGCACAAAAATACACAGTCCATCATCATGGCAAAGAAGAGAAAGGCGTCCCGCGCTGCCGAGTCCAGCGGACCCAAAGAGCTGGACCCGGCAGACGCTCGCCTCAAAGTCACCTCCTACGAAGACGTGGCCAACTCCGAAGACGAGTTCTTCATGAACCGCGACACAATCATGCTCGACGACGAGCCCAACAGGAAGCGCCCGAGAAAGGGCGAGGAAGAGATTGAATTCTCGGACGAGGAAGTGCTGGGCTACGAGTCAGATTCCGGCGCAAAGCCCAAGCAGAGCAAGTCAAAACGAAAGGCCGCCGACTTTTCAGACGACGAGGAAGACAAGGCCGAGGGAGCAGAGGACGAAGACTCAAATTGGTGGGGTTCATCCAAGAAGGAATACTACAATGCCGACAACATCGAAACCGAGGCCGATGCGCTGGAGGAAGAAACCGAGGCGAAGCGATTACAACAAAAGAAGCTGTCCAAGATGGCGGAGGAGGACTTTATCTTTGACGGAGACGAGTGGCTCACGGGCGAGCAGGAAGCGGAAGAGACCGCGGAACCCGTCACGGAAGTCCTCAAGGAGGTCGAGATTACCGATGACATGGGCCCCGAGGAGCGACTGAAGCTATTGTCTGCCCGATACCCCGAGTTTGATTATCTTGTCAAGGATTTCCAGGATCTCCAGCCCCAACTAGAAATATTCAGGACAGAGGCCAAGGCTTCAGACGTCAAGTCTCTGGCTGCGATCAAGTACTGGGTGCTCGGCTGCTACGTTGCCTCGCTGGCCAGCTACTTGGCCATACTTACATCTCCGGCTCGCGACGCCGCCAAAGCGCGGAAAACAATCGATCCCACCGAGCTCCGTGAACACGATGTGATGGAGACCTTGGTCCAATGCCGCGAAGCCTGGGAGCGAGTCAAGGACATGAGATCAACAACCACTCCTAGCGACGCTTCATTGTTGCAAGGCCTTGATGCTATTGCTCAGCTGGAGACGGAAGCATTGGCAGCACAGACCAAGGCCAAGAAGGCCAAGAAAGCCAAGGAGAGCGCGGCCTCCTCAGCAAGCAAGGCCAAGAAGCTGGCAAAGGCCAAGGCGATTGAGGAGACTGTTGCTGATCTATACGACTTGCCCATCAACACCAAGTCCAAGGCAAAGAGCAAGGACAAGACGCTGCGCTCCCAGGATGACGACAGCTCAGACTTCGGCGAGGAGGAGACCTTGGACGCCCGAGCTGCGGCTGACAAGGCGGCGCGCAAGAAGAGCTTGAAGTTTTACACATCCCAGATCGTGCAAAAAGCCAACCGCCGTGCCGGTGCTGGTCGCGACGCAGGTGGTGACATGGATATTCCTCACCGCGAGCGTCTCCGAGACCGTCAGGCCCGACTCCTGGCTGAGGCCGAGAAGCGAGGCAAGAGGGATTCCAAGCTCGGCGCGAACCTGGGCGATGACAGCGACGAGGAAGACTCCAAGGCTGCCAACGCCATGCGCGACGACGAGGACGAGTACTACGACATGGTGGCGCACGGCGCCAAGGCCAAGAAGGAAGACAAGGCAGCCCGATTCGCAGCCTATGCCGCCGCCAGCAAGGCCGACAGAGTGGTGCCGACCGAGGAGATTGGCGAGGATGGCAAGCGCAAGATCACGTATGCCATCCAGAAGAACAAGGGCCTGGCGCCCAGGAGAAGCAAGGACGTGCGAAACCCGAGAGTCAAGAGGAGAAAGCAGTTCGAGGCCAAGCAGAAGAAGCTCAAGAGCATCAAGCCAGTTTGGCAGGGCGGCGAGCCCAAGGGAGGCTACCAGGGCGAGACGAGCGGTATCAATGCCACCGTCATCAAGAGTATCAAGCTGTAGAGTACTTTTTGCGATTAATATATGCATGCCTCGTGGGGTTTTCTCTGATTCGACTTGGAATTCATCACAGTCTATTAGTGATGTCGACCGGCTGCACACCATTGTATGAGCCATTATGGCTCCAAGTATCTTCATCACAATATATAAGTATGCTTCTTCCCCCAATGCCTTTATGCCATTGACATGCGCGTATGCATTTCCTGTGTGTGACCACGACTCTATTGCTTGCTGTCCAGGGTAAGGAGACGCTTTTGGGTTGGAAGCTCAAACAAAAGCTGTCACTTGTGCCCCACCCAAACCAACAAGGCAATATCAATCTGGCTACCTTTCAACGTCGCATCTGCCATCTACAAGCTACGAAGCCACCTCCCATCACATCTACCTACGTAACCCTTCCAATTGCAGGGCCCAACCCTCCAATGTCGACGATACCATAACATCCGAATCGAATCTCTCATCCTCGCAGCCAACCCGCTGCAGCATCCGCAATGGCTACCCCCGACGTCAGCAAGTTCACCACCTCGGACCAGATCTTCTCCGCGAACCACACCCTCCCCCAGATCCGCTCCATCCACAAGGCCCTCCATGTCGAGATCGAGGACAAGGCGAGCCGCCTGCGGACGCGCGTAGGCGGCTCATACCGTGACCTGCTCGGCACGGCCGACACCATTGTGCAGATGCACGAAGACATCGGTTCGGTGCAGGAGCTTCTGCGCAGCATGGGCTGGCAGTGCGGCAGAGCGGTGGTGTCGACGAAAGTGGCTGCGCTGGCAAACTTCGTGGAAAAGGAGCAGAAGGCAGAGGTTGCCGAGGCAGCGAGACAGAGGCTGCTGGACGGTTGTCTGCTGCTTGTTGGGAGGCTGTTGAGAGGTCGGGGAGAGCTGGACGAGAGCTTCAGTACGGGCGACAGATTGGTGGTGGCGGCCAAGGTGTTGGTCTTGAGCCGCCTGCTAGTCAATAGCTTGGGCAAGGAGGCGCTCAACGACGACGCGCGGCAGGCTGTTGATGCTGCCAGGAAGAAGCTCGATAGCTTGCGCCGCCGGCTCAAGAGGACGCTGGAGAAGACTCTGGAGAAGATCGGTACCGATTCGAACAGGGATGACGTTTTGAAGGCTCTCGCTGCGCATAGCCTTGCAAACAGCTCTGGAGCCAAGGACACGCTGCGGCACTTTCTGGAAGTGAGGTCCAAAGCCGTCGCGGTTGCCCTGAACCCCGAGGAAGACGAACGGGTGGGAAGCGCGGACGATGTCATCCGAGCCCTTGAGCTCTATGCCCGGACTCTACTGGACGTACAGGCCTTGGTGCCGAACAAGCTCTCGCAGGCACTCCATGCCCTGACTAAGAAGCCGCTCTTGGAGGATGCCTCGCTAAAGAAGCTAGAGGGGCTGCGGCTTGACATATTGGAGAGGTGGTGTGGCGAAGATATTCAATACTTTACGCCCTTCATTCGCCATGATGACCTGAGTGGGACACAGGCAAGGGAAATGTTTGATAGCTGGTCTGAAAAGGGCCAAGAAGTGCTGCTGCGGGGGCTGAAGAAGATATTGGAGCCAATGCACGATTTCAAGTCGATAACGGAGCTGCGGACAAGCCTTCTTCAGCTATGGATACGCCAGGGCAGCAAGGTCCGGGGGATCGATCCGGAGGAGATGCAGACTCATCTGAGGAACGCCATCAATGCGCAAATGCTTGCCGTTCTCGATTCCAAGGTCACCAAGCTTCACATTGTGGGCTCCGAAGTCAAGGCGACGCTGGAAAGCTGGAAGGACGGCGTGACTGGGAAGCTGCCGGGCTTGTGGGACGAAGAAGGCTACGAAGATGCCCTGTCGAGCGGAGCTCGCCCGTTCCTGCAAGAAGTCGCCTCACGCTTCTACGGCCGCAGCGATGCCGTGTCAAAGGCCCTCAATTGCTACTATTCCTGGTTCCACATCATTGACGACGTCAAGGAGGTGGTTCGGCAGTTGGAGAAGCAGCGGTGGGACAACGACTTTGACGAAATCGAAGACGAAGAAACACTCGAGGCGAGACAACGGCAGCTGAGCAAAGACGATCCAAAGATGCTGCAGCAGAAATTGGATACTAGTCTCGATGCCTCCTTTGAAGCCCTTGAAAAGGAGCTGCAGCAGTTATGGGACGGCAAATCTGAGACTGGCAGCAGCAGTGCCGTCGCCATGTATCTGATGCGTGTCCTGAGAGATATTCGGCGCCAACTGCCGCAGCGCGAATCCATCAAGAATTTCGGGCTGAGCATGGTCCCAGCGCTTCACCAGGCGATCGTTGTATCGGTATCGGAGCCGCCAGTCGATGAATTCGTGTCCAATGGATTGTCTAGGAGGATAGCCGTTGGTAGGCCCCTGTGGGATGGGGACCCAGCATTGCCGAATCAGCCATCGCCAGAGACGTTCCAATTTCTACACAGCTTGCTGCTCTCGTTATCGGATGCGGGAGTTGATTTGTGGACTGCAGCTGCGATGGCCGCTTTGAAGAAGCATGTCAGCCGGCGATTGTGTGAGGCATGGAACCAAGAACTCCAGACCATCAAGTTTGATGAAGCGGTAAACGAAGTGAAGGAACATGCCAAGATCAGTGAGCAGAAAGAAGAGACGGAGAAGGAAGCACAAGAGGCTGAGGTCAGTGGCGAGCAAGGGGAAGAATCACAAGGCGATGCTGAGAAGCAGCCGGCACCAGAGTCTGATGGCCAAGGGGGTGACGGAGAAGGAAACGCGGAGATGGGAGACAAGGAGAAAGACAAGGAGAGCGAGGAAGACAAGGACGCTGGGAAAGAAGAGGATGGCACAACGCCAGGCAACGAGCAGCTGCGGGATCTCTGCATCCAGTGGCTGTTCGACATTTCCCTGCTTCGCCTCTCCGTCGGAACTGAGGCGGGAGAGGAGGCAGGAGAATTCCAACAGCTGGAAGATGCGGTGTATGGACGCAGCGGCCTGGACGAATCCTCACGGCAACACGTCGGCAAGGCGGCAAAGAACTTCTGGAGCCGGACGAGTCTGCTGTTTGGATTGCTGGCATGACGACGCTGCCATTAGTCACTTTCAATGGCGGTCTACGGGGGCCGATTATATGTATATACAAATTACCATCCAAACGTATCACTATTGTTCACGCCTACAACTTGTGCCTCTTCTCGCCGCTGGCAACCTTTCTAAACTCTTCCTGCGGGACGCCCGTCTGAAATCTCGCCAGGCCAGCAAAGACTTCGTTGAAATTGCTCAGGTTCACAACGGTCTGCTCCGGCCCCCTAATCAGCTTCTTGATGCCCAGCAAGCTATCGCCGACAAGATGGTCCCCCAGCCTCTCATCCACCTCTTTCAACACCAACCCCTTGAACTTGTCATCCTCCCCCTGCTCCACTCCCTCAAAGACGCGATTCACGAACCCGCACCTCTCCAGCTCGGCGCTCGTGATCCTCTTGCTCATGATCAAGGCCTCATTCGCCCGCGCGAGCCCCAGCCTCGTGACCAGCGCCCGCGAAGAGCCCCCCTCGGCGACGAGCCCGAGCGAGGAAAAGGGCGTGAGGAGGAACGTGTGGGGCGCCGCGTAGATGAAGTCTGCGTGGGCGACGAGCGCGGCGGTGAGGCCTACGACGGGGCCGTTGAGGCCGACGACGAGGATCTTTGGGTGGGAGGCGAAGGACTCGGTGATGTTGAGATTGAAGGCGACAAAGGTCTGGAGCCATTGCTTGCGGGCTTCGTTGGGGTCCTTTGGGGTGGTGCGGCCGATGGAGACGTCTGCGCCGCTGTTTTCGAAAAAGAAATTGTCAGTTCACGATGAGGGTTGGATTCATGCTCTGGTATTTTTGGATAAAGGATCATCATAAATGAGGCGGTGAGCATGAAGCTCATAGAAACGGGCATCCCGAGTGGAATTTGAACCCGGATATATAGAGAAAAAGTCGAACTCACGCAGAAAAGTAGCGGCCCTTGCCCAGAATCACCGTGACAAACACCTCGTCATGCTTGGCGACCTCCCTCAGGGCCTGCGAGAGCTCATAGTACTGCTCTTGCGTAAGCGCATTGAGCTTCTTTTCGTTGGCAATGGTGATGACGGCGACGCGGCCGCGGTAGTCGATGGAGATGACGCTGGACGACATGCTTTTTGATTGTTGTATTTCACCACAAAGGCGCTTGAATCAGATGAGGGGGCTCGTGTGAGTTTGAAATCCTCTGGATGAATATGATTGTGTGATAGGGGGCAATGAAAGAAGAACAGGGGGGATGAGAAGCATGCGCGCTTGCTGGATGATATAAATATGAGTGAGACGGTTTGGTGTTGGTGGTGATGTGAGATGCATGTCTTACCCCAGATACCGAGGTCTGCGGCTACGGGGTGTCGGTACTCTGCGGGGCAGCGGTTGGAGTTCCGTCAAGAGCTTGTCAAACCTCATCCTTGTCAAATCAAGTAAAGAGACGTGTGTGAGAGGTGTAGGAAAGAGGCCCTTTGTAGGAAAGCAGAATGCTAAGCGATATATTTGAATGGATGCCTCTATACACTGACAAGAAGGTGAATGACAAAAAGTACTACTCCGTAAGTAAGGCATCGCCTTTGCAATGAATGCCGCCCGCTTTGTGTAAAGCATCGTGGTGGCTCTTCCCACGCCCCCCCCTTCTCATATCATCACCTCACAATCTCATTACATTTTAAACCACCTCATCCCCCATTGAACCATACCCTCTTCCCCTCTTATCGACGCGCCCTGATCTGTCGCTGTTTCGGGAAATCCAGCGGCAGAGCGAGCTTCGCCACGTGCAGGATCCGGTCCTCCGCCTTGTCCTTGACGGGCTTGACCCTCGCGCCAATCTCGTGGAAGTACTGATTCATCATCCGCTGGTCTATCCGCAGGTCGTCCCGCAGGGCCTGCGTGTCGACCTCGAAGTTGTCGACGATGCAGGCGAGCGCGCAGCAGTGCGCGATGAGCAGGTCGATGTGGAACTTGCGCAGCTGGCCGGCGTCGGAGAACTTGCGCCGGATGTTCTCGATGACGGCCTCGGGCGCCGGGGCCAGCAGCTCGCGCAGCTTGTCCCGCGGGGGCACCTGGCGCGTGCCCCTCTGGCGGCCGGGCTTGGAGTAGAGGTAGAAGAGCAGGACGATGGAGAGGTATCTTAGCACGCGCAGGCGCATCTCGGCGGACTCGTTCGAGGCAATGGCCTGCACGCGCGACACGACGTAGCGGGAGCGGAACTGGATGCTCTCGCCGTGCTTGGCCTTCTCCTGCCACTCGCGGATGGGGACGAGGTTGAGGATGTCGGCTCCGATGAGCTCCTCGGGGCGGTACACGTCGTAGATTTCGTCCGCGTCGAGGTTCGCCTTGGGCACCGGCTTGGCCTCGTCGATGACTGCCTGCAGCTCTTCTCGGGAGGCCATTGTGGACGTGACGGCGCCGATCGAGCTGAGCGTGGCCTTGGAGGCGTCGTCCAGCTGCACTGGCCTGCCGTCGGCAGTCTTTCTCTGGGGGGTGATGGCGTTGAGCACCTTGTCCTGGATCGCCTTCTTGGCCTTTTTCGTTCCAAACGTCTGGCCGAGATCTGTTCTCTGGTCGAGCATCGTCTGTTGTTTGTTAGCCGCCTTCCATCCATCCTGCCTGTCTGTTTGTCTGTGGAGGGAGTTCGCATCGAGAACCCCCCCCAAAAAAAAAAAGCCTACCTTCTTCTCCTGCTGCTGAGATGTAGAAGTCGGGACCTGCTTGGAACGAACGGTGCCGCGCACAACCATCTTCTTCGCCTCGACGACTTCCATCTTGCCCGTCTTGGGATCGTAGATGCCAATGAAGTGGTTGAGGAGTGGCTTCGAGTCGCGCGCCTCTTCTTCTTCTCGCGCTGTGTAGTCTAGGCTTCGATGGCTTGTGGAGTGAAGAAGAAGCCTCTTGTCGGCGGTCTTCTTGGATTTTGATGACGCATTCTTGGGCAGATATGAGTTGAACACCAAGTCTGAGGGCATTTCCATCCCGGGCGTGTTTACTGTATGCGCCGTCAGTAGAGGCGCGAGAAGTGGTCGACTTCAGCGAAGATGCTGCATACCAACTACAGGAGGGCAGTATTTGGGCCGCAGGACGGAGGAGACGGTGGCAGTCGAGGCCGGCGCGTCAATGGCCACCTTTTTCTTCGACGAAGGGTTCTTCTCGCCATCGCGCTTCCGCTTCTTGTTGCTGAGGTCCGACATCGTTTCTGCCTTTTGTCGTCTGGGGCGTCTCTCTCTCTCTGATCTGGGCCTGGAATTGATGCTAAAGTGGGATATCTCTGCTCCAAAAAAATTTGGTTATCGGGCGGCAGGAAATCAGCAGCCGGGGTTTCTCCGAGCGGGCGGTGAGACGTGGAACACCAACCCCACATTGCCAGTTCGCAGCGAGTTACGTCACGATGGCAGCAGGGAGAAGAGAGCTGCAGGAGCTCCATCGGTAAACGCAAGCTCGCCCACAAACGGGTGAAATATGTCAATCGGGTCACACGAGCATCATAATAAGGATGCCAGCTCGACAGCAGCTTTATTGCGACGATAGTCACGGCAAAATAGAACGTCACATGGGTGCTTTTGGAGTAAGTTGGAAATGAAGTAGATTCTGCATTTTATAGCTTGTCAAGCAGCGTATCTGGTTCCTCCGCGTGCCTCATGTTGCAGCTGTTCCTCCATGGCTTTACATCCTTTAAACGATGTCTTTGCCCGACTGAAGTTGTCCAGTTCCCATCTTTCGCGTTCGTCCAAGACTCCCATAGCTGGAATTGCCGATGCGCACCGGTATGCTGATTCCAATTGAATGGTCGCAATCGTCACGGAGAGGTATCCGTGCTGGTGCAGCAGCTAAGCTTGTCGTATCATCGTGAACTCATTGGAAATGTGAAAGATGCGTCAAGTCAGGTAGAAGAGCGAGTCGTTTATTTGCTGGTTGGCAAGTTAGCACGGAGCTTCCAGCGACGACAAAGGCAGGTCGGATGACACTTACGAGCGAGCCCTCATCTTTCTTCTCTTGCGCTTAAGGCGACGAACACGCTTCTTCCTCCATTTGGCTCTCATCTTGAACGATGTGTCTGCAAGCTGGTTAGCGAGATCGTTCGCAGGTCACTCGCGCGACAGCGCCAGTGGCAATCCGCGGCATGGATCGCATTGGGCCGATTCCCATGCACTCCAATGCTGCAGATTGGCCATGCAATGCGTCGCAGGGCGGGAGCTCTTACTTGTTCTTTGACGAGAAACGTTGTTAGGATGAGGTACAAGAAAGGAACTTTCGAGAGGGCGGGGGAATTTCAAGCACTTTGACAAGGCTGCTGTAGGGCACAAACCCCCCGCGCATCACGTGGCGTAACTGGGGTCCGTGCTTGCTCGAGCTCACTTATGTAATCTGCGCTCATACCGTGCTATTTGATGTGCAACACTGTGATCGCACTGTGAACCTCGCCGTGAAAGTTGAAGAAAGAAGGCAGGAGCGAGATGGGGGCATTGTGAGTTGGTCCTGCCTAGGAGTGTCCAGGGTAGCAACACCACTGAGCAAAGAACAGGAAAGCCAATCTCGCGAATTTCTGAAACTTCTTCCTCTTCCAAGGTGCACTCGTCAAGTCTCTCTGGTCGCTTGACCGGCTTCTCGTCCCTGCGCTATATCTGAACCTTGTACTTCACCTTTGCCCTTGATTCTCACCTTCGCCTTGGATTCTCACCTTCGCCTTGACCCTGATATCGCCTTTAATCATCTTCACCTTGACACTCGCCAATCGGATCACCACCATGGAGATCGTACCAGCCACTGCAGATCAGCGTGATGACGAGGACTTTGAAATGCCCGCCGCGTATGTCCGCTTCGTTGACAGACGCATCAGTGATCAGCCTATCGAAGATCTTCCCATCTAGGAGCAGGAAATCTTCAGGATTGGACGAGATCCAGTTGCCAAGTATGCGAGCGACTCGAGACTTCATGTCTGAAGGCCATGACTGATACTTTGCAGCGCTCTCTGTCTCCAGAATGATGCAGAAAACTTTGCTTCACGAAATCACTGTGAATTCTACGTGATTGTCTATGAACCATCCGTCAACCACGTCTACGTCAGGGACCGCAAGTCCGTCAACGGAACGTTTGTCAACGGCCAGCTCATTGGCATCGGTCCAGAGATCTCGTCTGGGTATCTCTTGGAAGACGGCGATGTCATTGAGATTCAACCTCACTGGAAGTTTCTCTTCCGCCAACCTCGAAAGCCGCCTACCAGGCCGCTGACGGCCATCCAGACAGAAGAATGCCAGGTTTGTCCCCCCCACACGATGACCATCAAGGTGCCCCCCATCTGACAAGTACAGACTTTCCAAGATGAGTATCTCATTACCCCACGATGCCTCGGCAGCGGTGCAGAGGGAGCCGTCTACTTGGCCATCGAAGCCGAGACCAAGCGGCAGCTGGTCTGTAAGGTCGTCAATCTGGCCAAGCAGGATGGAAAGATGCCGCGAGAAGAGGTTTACCGAAAGCTACAGGAGATTGATGTCCTCCGACAGCTCAGACACGTGAGTGCGCTTGATACAGACCGACGACCGCATGATGCTAACTTTTGCTAGCCCAACATCCTGCCCTACGTTGACGCCGTTGTTTCTCCCCACTCTCTGTGAGTAGGACCTCGCGCACCGACTGAACTGCCAACGACAGAATACTAATTGACGCCTCAGGTACATTTTCACAGAGCTTGCCGCGGGTGGTGATCTTGTCTCCTTCATCAACCGCCATGAGTACATTCCAGAGATTGATTGCAGAGTTCTACTTCGACAGGTTGTCCGCGGCCTCGCTTATCTTCACAAGAAAGGCATCATCCACAGGGACTTGAAGCCGGAGAACATCCTGCTGGCATACTCGCCCAAGATAGCCTACCATCGAATCATGCTGTCAGACTTTGGAGCTTGCGCCGTTCCTCGCCGCAGCCGAATGATGACCGATATTGGCACATTTGAGTACAAGGCTCCGTAAGTCCCGCGTACCTTCATTGCTAGAGAAAGCGAAAGTTTGGCTAATGCGTAAATCATCTCAGGGAGGTCTTCTTTTCGGCCGCGGAGGCTCAAACGCCTGCGCTTGATATGTGGTCCCTTGGCCTCATCACACTGCGAATGCTTACCTTTGACGTGGATTGCTTTGGAAGCCTGGCTCGCAAGAATCAAGTCTCCGTTGAGAAGATGGTCAAGACAATGCTTGTAGAGGTTTCGCCAAAGCGCTCCCCAGAGGGCCAGAACTTCGTCTTGGGATGTCTCCAACTGGCCCCGATGAACAGGATGACTGCTGCAGAGGCAGAGCGCCACGATTGGTTTTGCACCCCGCAGAAACACGTCGAGTTCTTCCAGAGGCTTGATAGACGATGTCAAACAGAGCTGACTGATGATGATACTCACCTCAAGCCGATGCCCTGGGACTTGGCCAGTCTTCAGCCCCTCTCACCCGCTGCAACACCTGCCAAAGCTTCTGCTACTACTTCCAGTGGTAGTAGCCTTGGGTCTATTAGACGGAGCTCACTACCCTGCGTTGAGACATCGGGACACTTTCGAAATGCTCAGGAGAGCGGCCAAGCGGCCAAATTGGAATCACTGCCAGGACTGTCTTCACCCCCCGGATCTGGTCCGCTGACCCCCAAGCTTCAACTGACAACGGAAACCCCAGATGTCAACCACAATGCGAAACAGGGCTTTGTGACGCCGCAGCCTGATGGTAAAGATGAGAATCGCAAATCAGAAATCCGGATCCTGACTTCTCGCCAGCTACGAATTTGTGACGTGCTCCAGCTTCCTCTTCCCAACCTCAACAGGCACTTGAAGCAGGTACGCAACGAGCGTCGCAGAGAAGAAGTGCTGGCGGAACTGAAGCGGCTGAATGCCAAGTTTCTGACCGATACCATGCAGGCGATTGTGGAAAGTGAAGACCCTGAAGCTAAGGGAAGCCGTGACGTCTAAGAAGACAAAAGCTGGCAATGCCCCGACGCAGGTGTGAACCTTGCGAGATGTGAGTGATATGTATGAGTGTAACGTTTTTTCGAGGAATGATTTCAGATGTCGGGTTTCTCTAGTCGCAGAACATCAGAGCAAATATGGCTGAGGAGGTCTGATGTTATTTGGAGGCAAGGTACGGCACCTGGTGCTCTCGTATCTGATGGATGACAAGGGATGAATCATGGAAACAGGTTGACAGATGGCCAGTCGATATTAGGTCCCTCTCTGTTTGGCACAAGCAAGTCCCTAAGCTGATGAAATTCCTTGGCAAGGACTTGCTCCGCTTACACGCGTTCGAATCACGCTTGTCTCTAGGTGCCCGCAAATATACAGGAAGTTTTCTCTTTAAAATGACACATGGCAAATCAATGGACACTCTCCATGAGAATCATACAAGGGCATGTTGCGTATCTTGAGAGCAAGGGTGAACCTGCAATTAACCTTCACCTGTCAGTCACTCATCTTGATTTATTCCTCGTGGCGCAAAGCCCCTGGATTCAACCCAGAGCATACGGCTCCCTATCAACTCGAGCCTGATGCCCTTTCGCCGCCTCTCCCACAACTCAATCGCCTCCGCCACCGAATCGACATCCCGATCCCTATCCGGCACTCCATCCCACCAGTCCCACAAACCGCTCTTCTCCTCCCTCTTCTTTCCAACCTTTTCCTTGACATCTCGCTCGCCATCCTCCTCCTCCTCCAGCACCTCATCATGCTCAATAATGCAGCGCTCCCCCTCCGCAACGCACCTCCTACAACCCCCTCGCAAGACGCCCTCCCCGCTCCCCGTCGCCTGCACGCTCATTGAGCACGGCAGGCCCTTTGCGAGACACTGCAGGCAGTCTCCCAGGCCGGAAGGCTTCTGGCTTCTCTGGGGGTGGAAGAGCGGGGGCTGGATGCGGTCTCGGACGGGGTAGCCTTCGAAGTAGCGCGGGAGAGAGGCGCGGATGCGTGTTTCGTTGGCGCTCCATAGGGAGTCGATTTTGTTGCCTAGGGTAGATAGGGGGTCGTTTTCGGAGGATGAGGATGTAGGAGGGGTGTTGGATGTGCAGCGGAGGAGGTAGTGGTCTATGAGACGGAGAACTGCGTCGTCGACTTGGGCCCTTGAGAGTTGGTTCTTTAGGGAAGACTTGTATCGCTTCATGTGCCATTCCCAAAGACTCTTTTTATGAAGCTGTGCTTTTTTGGCCTGTGTTTCAATCTCTGCTTCTTCTTCTTCTTCTTCTTTCTCTTCTTCTTCTTCTTCGTGGACAATATCACACAGCTGCACGGGTTTGAAGACGTCTTCCTCTTCTTTGCGATATGCTCGAGAGCAAAGGATCTCTTCTACATCTTTCTGAAGGGGGGAGGAGGAGGAGAGGGAATGTTTGTGGCGGGCGGCAGAGGCGTTGCTTATTGCGACGAGGAGAGCTGATGTGGACTTGTTGCCGTTTCGTGTCATTGTGAGGGTACTTTGTCTAAGGGATGGATGAGGCGTGAGATAGATTGCTGCCTGCTGCTGGGATGGAAGACTGGAGAATCAGTTCCTGATAAAAGCACCGTTCATGCTTCGGATCTTTTGGGTTTTTTTTTTTGAAGAAATCAAATGAACAGCTAAAGACAATTACTCCGTCTTTTCAGCATGCAAAAGCGTCTGTTCTGGAGACTCCCGTTGTTCAAGGTGAATGGGTTTCGGCACAGGACACGCATACAAACGTCGACATCTCATTCACGAGCAATTCTCAAAACGCAGCTCAAACAAAGCAAACCGTACAAACACAAATCACTCAACACGGGAACAGACACGGCTCTCCTCAAGCGGCAGCAATGGTATTGGTACCATGGACTAGGTTACGCGCTGAACGCACCAATCTAAACTCGTACAGATACTCGCACAAGAACCAGTCCTCGCCCATGCCCGATCCCACCGCTACCCATGACCTCCTCAAAAGCGGCCATATGAAAACAGATAAAGGTTTCCGTAGTTCCATCCGAACCCTTGTGCCCTTACCCGTGACCCCCCCAAAGAAAACATCAAATAGATCCCTGAATCAGAACAATAAAGTAGAATAAAACAGAGCTATAGGTCAACGTAGGTAACTAGACCGTATGATGAAAAAGAGACAAGCACTGAAGAGGTAGGTAGAGAGGGTGAAAGCCTCCATCTCAGCCCCTTCTCGACTTGGTGTCTCCGCTGGCTCGCAGCTGCTGTCCACTGATTGTGAATGAACTATAATCGTAAAACGAAATGAAGAAACTTCAGCCATGCTCCGGCTGGAAAAGTGAAAGCGAGTCAAGCAAACAAACGCCTGGCCATGGATCCCCTAAACCTTCAAACCATGAGATGTGGAAAATCACCCCCAAACGCCCGCTTCCATTACCTGAGCGGGGATTCTGTTGTGTGCCTGTTTGTCCAGCTTCCCTAAACGCCTTTGAAAAGACAATAACCCAGAAAAAAAGAAAAAGGAAAAAAAAAGAATCATGAGATCAAGAGGTCTATTGGACCTCGGGCAAAAGTACTGGGATCGTCCAAATCAATGTCCAGCCGTGAGGCTTCCAGTGTTTGTAAGTGGTTTCCTGTTGTTTATCGTATCGTGACTGATGAGTCTTGCTTCAAATGTTGTTTGGCACCAGTTTTTCCTTTGGTGATGAGCTCAAGTTGACGTCTGTGAGAGAGGACTGCGAGGCGTGACATCGCCGCTTCGTCGACGGGTCAGTGGCTGTGTCTTGCTGTTCGCCTCGGCAATCATATGCTGCTTCTTGCGGACCATGGAAAGCCGGCTAGTGATCATGGAAATCACTGGAGTCATGTTAGCTGTTGCTTGATGTGAAAGAGAAAACGCATCGGAGTGATGACACTTACTCTTCCGAATATGAGCCTCCTCATCGCTCTCCAGGTCGCTGCAGCTCTCCTTAGTCCTCCCAAGGCCTGCGTCGTCACCGCTGTCCAAGACGGCCTCAAGCATGCGAATGGCGGTGATGTATGAAATCTCACAGCCCTGCAGGTTCTCATTCGTCACCTCATCAATGGCCGCGGCGCGGCTCATCTCAAGGGCCCGATCGTACATGAGTTTTTCAGCCGTGATGCCTGGTGTGAGATAGACCTGGTCCATGCCCGATCCTGCGGCGGACAGGTGCGACTCCATGCCTTGATTCGACGGGTGGCTCGGATGGTCCTCTGGGAGCAACTTTTGGGCTTCAATGAGCTTGAGGCGGACAACTTCGGACTTCTCGAGGACCTCGTTGAAGCGCTGCCGAACCCATTGGACCACGGCGTTGATGCGCTGAACTATGGATTCAGAGACAACAGCCGACAGGCCGGAAGCGACGTCTCCTCTGCTCTTCTTGGACCACCAGATGCTGGCAATGTCCATGGCCCGTGCCAGGAGAGAAAGCGACTTTACATAGAGGACCAGGGCCTCTTCGGAGAGGGCCACGACGGCCTCGGCTGTCAGTCCGTCGTCGTCCACAGACATCTGGTCAGCCCCAACGCCGCCCAGCCCGTGGTCTGTGGATGGCGCCATGGGGACAAGCTGCTTATACTTGACCTCGGCGAATCCGTACACACAGTCGCTCCGGGTGGCAAAGTCTTCAATGGCCTGCGCGGAGCGGGCGTCTTCATCCTCCGAAGCAATGCTCTTCCCGTCCCCAAGCAGGCCGGCCGAGGTCGGCGGCGTCGGATAGGCCGGGTATGGCAGGTAGGATGGCGGGGACTGTCCTTTGGTGCGGATGGGCACCCTGACGCCAAAGAGACGGAGACTGGCATCTTGGATGGCCTTGGTGATGGCGCTCGAAGCCGATCCGGGGCTCGCAGACAGCGCCTTCTCGTACGACGAGCGGCGATCTGGGGGAGCTCGACCCTGCGCCACAAGCTGCGTCCGCGACGTGGGAGCGGCGACGGCTCCCGTGGTCGAAGTCGGCGCGCCCTGCTGCGAAAAGTGCCGAGCCAGCTGCTTCGACCGCAGTGACGTGGGACTCTGCGATGCCAGTTTCTCGTTGGCGGCCAGCTCGTCTGCCAGCGCGTTGACCTCGACGTGCCTCCTCTCGACAACGACGTAGTCTCTCTCGAACATGACATCTTGGGCGGCCTTTTCCTCTTCGTCCGTGAGAGCCTTGCCGCTCGGCACTCGAGCCTTGCGCATGTCTTGGCTGAGGGCCGAAGGCGGCGAGGTGTTTTGAAGGGACGTCTTGGACACCCGTGGATGGTTGGGCATGGATACGGCATGGGGCACTGTTGGGCGCTGAATGCCTAGGCCAGCTCCAGCCTCCCGGGGTGAGTTTGGCCGACGGTGATACTCACCAGACGGCGGCCTATTTCGACCCTCGCTGGGGCTTTCTGTCAATGGTGACGACCGAGGCAGCGCTTCCCGAGACGACCTGGCAGGCGTGGCTTCAAACGTCCCGTTCCGCAGAGAGCCAACGCGTGGTGATGGAGCGGTAGCCTCTCCTTGGGGGATCGTCCTCAGCTCGCGCTTAGCGGGCCTTGGAACGTCGTCTTCCACCAGCCCGGGGATCTCGTTGACGACGATGGGGTGGGAGAAGAAGTCCTCAAACGGCAGCCTCTCCGTGGGGTTCCTCCTGAGTAGGCTTCTTACTAGGGCTTTCAGTTCGGGCGTGATGGGGATGTCTCTGGGGAACTTGATGACGTCTTCGGCAGCTTCTATCTTCCTCAGAAGTTCCACATGATTTCGCGCGCGGAACGGGGGCCTCCCGGATATCATTTCGTACAGGACAGTCCCGACGGACCACAAGTCGGCCTTGGCATCGTACCGCTCGTAACGGAGGATCTCCGGGGCCATGTACAGGGGCGAGCCGCAAAGAGTGTCGGCGAGAGACGTCGCGGGCAATACACGGGCGAAGCCGAAATCAGCAAGCTTGAGCATAGGCAGGGAGGCGATGCCGGACATTGGTATCAACGAGTCCTGGCTGGCCTCCATGATGGGGAGGTTTCGCTGTTCCCTAAATGCCTGCGAGGGCAGCAGCAGCAGGTTCTGCGGCTTGACATCGCGGTGGACGTAGTTTTTGCTCCGTAGGAACTCCAGGGCACTCGCCAGCTGCTTGAGGAAATGCCGGATGACGACTTCGTGCAGGCCAGCATCGGGGGTGCTGGGGTACTTGCGGGCCATGTCGTGGGTGGCAGGGTGGGTGATGAGCTTGTCACGTTTCTTGATGAAGAGGGAAAGGTCACCGAGCTCGCAGTATTCCATGACGAGGTTAATGTGCGTGGCGGATTCGAGACAGTCATGGAGGGCAACGATGTGCGGATGCCGAAGGGTCTTGAGGATTTGGATTTCGCCATATAGGTTTTCTTTCAGCTTCTTGTTCAGGCGATCTAGTTCGACGGATTTGATGGCCACGGCAGCTCTCGTGTCCTGGTAGATGCGGAGCATGGTTAGCGTACACATTGCCACAGAGCGGAAGCAGGTCAAAGCAAAGAGGGGTCTCCTTGAGGTGTGGCGACAGGTCAGGCATGAAGCCTTGAGCTTGGCTGTGGGAGATGACTGAAGAAGAGGCAGCTTGATGGCATCGCGAGGGTACACCGTTTGACGGCGGCGGAGAGCAAACTGGTTGGTGAAACCACAGCGGCTAGGGGAGAGGGTATCGCACCTTTTGCCAGCCCATATACACCTGGGCGAAGCTACCTTTGCCAATCTCCTTGTCGATGACAAACTGGCCTACGTTCCGTCCACCCGACCGCCGGGAGCCGAGGGAGGAAGTGTCCTGTCGGCTCGCCATGACTTCCTGTATAACGTTGTCGGTGGCAGGAAGAGGAGCGAGGTCGGTCACAGCCCGGGGGCTCACAAGGTTCGAGGGAGTTTGCCGTCGAGCGAGGTTGTCATGTAAACTCGGACGAACGAAGCTTCGGACGGGGAGAAGGATTGGCGAAGAAGAAGTAGAAAGGCGCAACGAGGCGAGACGCGACGAGACAGGGCTATATGGCGAACGGGCTAAGGAAGATGAAACGAGATGGGAAGTCGGTGTAGCAGGAATCGAAGGCCCAGAAGGGAAAGTCGATGACTAGTATGAGGCAGGCGGCAGGTATCCGATAGGGTGAAGATGATGTAGCATATACGATCGACGAGGGTCGCTAGAGGTCGATGGTGACGGAGGTTAGCAATGAAGTCGAGGCACGGCGTCGACCGCGAAAAGGGCCAAGGACGAAGACGGCCAAGGGACGAAACAAGGAGGAGAGGGGATAAAGAGGAAAGAAAAGAAAAGAAAAGAAGACGGAAGCAGCCAGCAAAAACAAAAAAACAAAGGCAGTGAGAAGGCCAGGGGAGCGAGCCGAGTCAGACGAGCGCCGGCGTGCAGGAGGATCCTGACTGTGGTCGGGTTGGGGATCGGAAGGGATGATAGCTGCTGCTGCAAGCTGGGGGTGACAAGGATGGGGGGAGGGCGTGACTAACACTGTCAACTCGAGGAGAGAATGACGGCCTCGGTACTTGGCACGAGCACGGCTCCAAGTCGTCGCAACCTGGTACTTGCTTGCTTGCTTGCTTGCTCGCAGGCTCTCTCGGAACCGGACCCAAGCAGCCCAGCGCTTGTCGACTTGGGGTTTGCGCAGCGGCGAGAGGTGGGAATCAGACGAGACGAGATGCACCTGGATGGATACCTTGACGGCGCGCGGTCGCCTTAGCTCCAGCAGTAGCCACAGGAAGCTGCAGGACGACGACTCGAAGAAGATGACTCGGAGCGGCAGCGCAGGCAGGCAGAGCAGAGCAGAGCAGAGCAGAGCGTCCACCCTGATGGGCGCCTGGGTTTGCGGGGCGTTTGCGTGGGAGGCTTTCAAGAGGCTGCAGCAGCGCAGTGATGCAGATGGAGACGAGGGCGGCCGGGGTGCGTTATTGGCTCTGGAGCTTGTCGCCCATGCAATGCAGCCATGCAGCAGAGGCCCGGTACAAGGAGCGAGATAATGCACGGCGGCCACAGGCTGAGACCGAGATAGCACGGTGTAGGTACCGCCGCCACAAGGCCCGGCTAGGGAGACAAAGGCGGGCTGGACGGGGGGGTTTGGAGCCGTTGTCTTGCCTTTGAGGGGCGAAAAAGCGCCAGCCAGACTTGTGTTGACAGGACCGACCAGACCAAGAACTGGTGGACGCACAAGCTGTGATCGATCCGAGGGTCCCAGATCGGGGGTGGTCAGATGATGAGGCGATAGGGCGGAGAGGAGGAGGAGGAGGAGGAGTCGAAGAAGCTTTGGAAGCGGCAAGAAGGCGGAAGGGCGGCGAAAGAAGTTCTAACAGAGAGTAGAGGTAGGCAAGGTACAGTAAGATTATGGACAAGGCCGGATTGATAAGAAGGAAAGGAAGAAGAGAAAGAAGAGCGCGAGAAGCAGGGAGGGTCAGAGGGAGGGAAAGAAAAAAAGACGGGCGATGGCGAGACGATGGGAGTGGATGGCGCAGGTCGTAGGCACACGAAGCAGTAGAGCAGAGCAGAGCAGAGCAGCAGTCAGAGGTACTCGGACTCACACGCACTCACACGCACCGCTCATCGGAAGGTCACTGCACCTCAACAGGCTCGGTCAAGTGCTGAATGACCGCTGAAGGGGCTCGTGATGCTCCTTTGTAGAGCGACCTGGGCGTCGCGGGCTCAACGGGCGTGACAGCGCAGGTACCGGGAACCTGGCGACCTCTGGACCGTGGCTGCCAGAGCGCATCAGCGCAGGGGGTCGGTGCCGCAATCCGCCGCAATCTGCTCGTACCGGTACCTCGGCGAACCGAAGCGATTGGGGTCGATAGGTAGCGCTGCACTTGACCTCAGCCCGACCGCGGCAGAGTGACGCTGGACAGCTGGACAGAAAGGCCACAAGGGCCGGCGTCCTGGGCGCTAAGCCGGCGGGTCCCACACGTCAAGCGACTTCCCGTTCAACTGCCAGTTCATGAGATTCTGAGGTTCACGCTGATGCCGCTTTTCGTACCACTACTACATGTAGTAGCTGTACCTGTACTCGTAGGTGCGAGCTGCGCTGGACTTGAGGACACTCTCGGGAGCTTGTAGCGGGTACAAAGTACAGTGCAAGTACACCCCTAACAGGCTTCCCCGCGGAACGCACGCGTTATTGGGTCCCATGTCACATGGCCTGGTACCTGCAGGACACCCGGCGGCACTTGGCCAGGGAGCGGTGATCGAGGCCCGAAGCGGTTACGAGCCATTGTGCTGAGCGGCGTTCGAGAAGAAGAGGAATCATCATGATCATCATCATGATGTACTCCATACTACAAGGCGCCACCAGAGAAGCAGCTTGCAATATCAACACTGCTGCCGCTTTTCAAACCTAGGTACCTCTTAACATTGCTTTAGCAGGACGTAGCGTTGAAGGCAGTACTGCTAGCATGCGTGTTCTGTAGGTACTTACTATTCATGTCCTGCGCTTGTGCACGTGCGGATACGCGGGAACTGCATCGCAAATGAAGAGGCCAATCGTCGTCGACTGGCAGCGCGATAAGGATGCCGTCAGGCAGACAAAGAGGGTGCTGCAAGCGCATGCATACCTTACCTATGTATGTACGAGTAGGTCCTACTTTGGTCAGGCTCGATATTAATATCAAGACCGGAAGCTATTATTGATGGACATTGATGAATCGGTCGGAGCGTCCAGGTAGGCAATAGGCAAACGGAGTACTCCGAGCTGCTCACGTCCAATTGCGATAATGCAGCGCGGCAAGACTCGACAAGGGACGTGATGCACACCCGACCTCGAGATAAGAACGTGACGAACCAAGATATGTACAACCGCCATCCAGCAGCCAGCCAGCCAGCCAGCAGCGATAACGGCCTCCAGCATACATACTATTAGCACAGCAATAACAGGAAACGTCGCTCATTGACCATTGCTCATTTGCTGCTCATGGGCAAATTGGCGTCAGACCGACTCTCGCCGGATGCAAGGACAGCCGTTTCCCTCTGGCCCCCTTTCCCTACATGTACCCTTTTCTCTCGCCCTTATCGCGCCTTTCTGGGGTCCCGCAGCCTGCCGCTATCTCATTCTCTCTTGTCCCATCGGACTGCCGAGTCAAATCGCTGATCCCAGCCACGGGAACCCCAAAGAACCTTGAACAACAACAATCAACCCAAGGACACGCCTAGCTCAGGACTGGCTTGGCTTGTCCGGGGTCGGCGGCTCGCAGCTGCTGGGCTGTGAGTCGGGCTGGCGTGCATTTGGCAGAGACTCGCATCATTGCGTTTAGGTACACGCTACGTACGACTGACTACGTACATCCCGTCCGGGACTTGCGGCTTGGTGGCGTTGAGCACAGTCATGGCTTAAGCAAAATGGTTTGTCAAGTGTTGGAAGCTACATGGAAGCAATGGGTCAGAGGCCCCCCTCGGAATTGCCTAGAAGGTCGATGTCGAAGGCGAAATCCAATGCTTTGTCAAACATTGACCGAGAATGGCGTGCTTGCGTCTTGCATCTGCATCTGCGCCTGCATCCCCGTCTGCTGCGGCATCCGTGCGAGTCGTTGCAGAGCATTTTGGGTTGATCGACGTACTCGTATTTGTTGCGAGGTACGAACATCTATTTGTTGCCATGGAAAGGGAACTTGTGTCAAGGACAATTGGGCACAAGGTACAGAAGTACTCCGTAGAGCCCAATATGGACAACAGCCCGTCTTTGTTGATGCATCCATCAGTTTGTCTGCTCTCGACGACAAGCGACTGCCTAGGTAGGTACATACTGACGCCACCAAAAAGGACTTGTCCGTGCCGATGCACTCTTAGGTATTAGTAGGAGTGACATGCATTCAAACAACCTCCACGGAGAACAAGCCACCAAGACCAAGACGAGATTAGCGCCTCTCGCCTGTCAATGAACAAGGACAAACAAAGAATCACCAAATCCCGGGAATATTTTTGGCAGCTTGCCTCTTGTGATTGTGCTGCGAATGAACGGCCGGGGAGGAAATGGTTCAACGAACATTGTACACAAGGTACCCACCGATTGATTAGGTAGCGTCGACGGATCGCAACCCACCAGCCCAGCTTTTTGACGTTTTGTCGTCTTCCACTGAAATTCCACTCGCAAGACACGATGCTGGAGGGGACCCTGAAACCCACTCTTTCCTCTTCGCTGCTGGTGGTCATTCGTCTTCATTGTATGTACAGTAGGACTTTGTTAGGGCCATTGGATGGACGTTTCGTGACCTGTTCGGTGGTCAAGGTGGGCGAGTAGAGTCACGACCAACAGGGAACTACTACTAGGTACCTACTTAGATACAATGAACTACTAGTCAGAGTGAGCGAGCGATGTCTCGTGCCTTTGTCAAGAGGAGAAGCACTGCCTCGTTTCTGTTCTTTTAGAGCACGGCTGCCTCCAGGATGAATTTTGGTAATGCGTTACAGCTGGACTTGATGGCGTACTACTCGTACCAGGCGGCAACAAGTCCATGCAAGGGCTGTTTCCGGCGGCTACTTGAAGGAGGCGGCGCCATGAACTGAGGCGTCCGTCACGTTGAGTCAACACATCAACAAGTGCCTACTAACTCACTTTCTCTGTTAGTGGAAGTATTATCACCTAATACTAGTACCTGTAGCATTATTAATAAGTACAGTAGTTCATTTACAACAGGCAAGGCGTAGTAGTAGTACCTAGTAGGAACCTGTAGCACCTGGGCAGGCTCACATCGCAATACCGAGTACGAGAGGTCTGACCATTCGGAGCTGCAGGGTTCATTACGTATATACTTTGCCCACCGCCAAAAGCGGGCGATTCTGCCGGACGAATGCTCCCCGATAAGGCCCGGGCTGGCCTCGATTAGGCTCACCGCACTCGCAGCTTGCTTCTCAAGTGCATGGTTTAAAGTACCTTTAGTTGTTGCGTCTTGTCTACCTCATCCATGGCTCATCCGTTCACAACCTCGTTCATTAGATCCAGCATCTCCTCGCTTCTAGCTTGTGCTTCCCCGCATTTGCCTTCTTTTCTCTTACCGTTCTACTATGTACTACCAGTTCTTGATCGTGCCTTGACCCTGGCCTTTTGCGCCTGGACGACTTTCTGTCGATTCACAGCCAACCGCCTGCGTTGCTGGACGGGTGTGGATCGAGACACCAACAGCTGCCAGGCAATCTGAGACACGCTTCTTTCAAGGGAGCCCTGCCCATCGTCCAATCAAGCCGGCCGGCCTGACTGGTCATATTCACGATGCCAATCGTCCGCTCCTTGTGAGACATGAGCCGTCATTAAGTGGCATAATACTGAGGCACATGTACCTACTGTCTCGGGGGCGACGGGAATAGCTGCCGTCAAAGCAGGCACCGCTGCGAGTATGCATTCTGATCAGCTCCAAGCCTCCTCGTTGACAAACGTTGTCGGTTGTACTTGTGTGCTTCAGCAGATACTAATTCCTTGATGCACCTCTTTGCGTCAAACTGCGATGCTGCTATGTACTACTAATACCTAGTTTCGACCCCCTGGTCTGTTCAAAGACAACATGGACCATCTCATGGACGTCTGGCGTCCACAAGTACAGTCCGAGTCGCAGCGCTGCTATAAACAGAGCCTGAAGGTTGTCGCCCAACAATCTCTCAACCAACAAACAATTAATGCAGCTTGTCCTCGGTGTCTAATTATGTATACCAGATCACAACCATGCACGCTCACACAAAGGGCAGCGCATCGAGTTCCAAGGTTACCCAAGCAGGGACGAAGCCATCTCCAGACACCCCGGCCAGCCATGGGTATGCTTTTCTTAGCGTTGAGCAACAAACAAACCCTCAGTGCTCTTCGTTCCACGCTCGAAACGGTGGGTGTCACGAATACGGGTTGTTTCTCTCTTGTACTTTGTACGCGAAGGGGGACTCTTGTCGCACCGAGCGCGTATTTTTAGCAGCGACGGAGCTTGTTTCCAGGCGCAGGCGGTTCTTCGTTTCGGTCTCATGGCCCATGTCCGGCATCATATGCACCGCATCCTGGCCGTTGGCTTGACCCTGGCTTCCTGCTGCTTGTCTCGGTCAACGCGGACGGCCTTTGACATCACAGGCACAGGGTCCCATGGCCATCGATTGCATGATGCGATTCCTAAGAAATGATGATGATGGTGAGGAGGAGAAAAGATCGTCAGCAAGAGGGCAGCTTCCTCAGCACTGACTCTGATATCATTCTTGTCTTCAAATCACATTGCATTAATCATTGCCTCATCACCTGACACTGCCACGGCGATGATTTTACGCCTCTCCCCTGCTACTGCATCTGGCTGCCCTCGCCGTCGAGCTGCTGGCAACCAGCGCAACCAGCACGTGTAATTGATGCGGTGGTGAAAGGACGGCGATACACCACACCAGGCCCGTCATGTACACTTTCTGCACCGTCTTCCCGTGCTGCGGGCGCAAGTACCTCGAAGCCATTTCAAGTTACAACGCGGCCGTCGTGATCTGAAGCGGCTCAAGGAGGCACCGCGGCTTCAGTGCAGTTCGGTCTTGTGTCACTGCAACATGCTGTGTCTGTGTCCGATGCGGCTGAGTGAGTGACTGACTGGCTTGACTTACACCGATGCGGCGCTCCGTGACTGAAGAGAAGGGGACGCCGATCGTCGTGAGGAGCAGCTGAGCGCCAATACGATCCGCTTGACTGGCTCAGCCTTCACAGGCATGGGCTTATTCCCTGTTTGCCGGCTGGCATGAAGGAAGCATTACGAAAGTGAACCGGCTTGACCTGACGATGCCCTCAAGCCGACGTGATTCACCACAAGTCGGTCAACAAAAGACTAAACCCAGCTACAGTACATACGGCCTCCCAACTCGCCCTGCATACGCCGCCATCTCGATCAATGCGCGGCTTCAGCTTGATAAGCCGGTCTGCACTCCGCAGGGCAACACCACCCCTTTCTTCCTCACCTGCCCTCAGCATCCTATCACGAAGGACCACGTCCGAAAGCATGTACTATCATCCAGGCCATGTCCTCCGTGCTTGTCCATCGTCGTCAGAGGGTGGAAAACCACCAAACGTTCGCCAGGCCCGCCGCAGCATGACATGACGTCGGTAGGAGACCACAAGATCTGCATCCTCCTCCGTGCCGCAACAGCAGCCAGGCTGACAGTCTTGCCAGGGTCATAGACCATGTACCCCTCACGTTGGGAATCGCATCTTGCCCACCCCCCTGGCAACAGGGGGGGAAACGGATGGCGAGGAAGATGGGCAAATCTGAGCTTGCCACTTTAGGAGGCATCTTGGGTCTGCCAGGCTCCCTGCCTTTTGAGTCCTCCATGCAGGTTTACACGTACATACGTACATGCAACCTGGCATTTCATGGTAGTAGCCCGAGTGTGTGAACAATCCGTCACTTTTCAACACCAATCCGGTATTATCATACCCTGCGATGCGACAACACTTCTGAGCCTCACACCACAACACACACACACACACACACACACACACACACACACACACCTTCTCAGCAGCCGCCCTGCATCTCCATTCACCGGCAAACAAAAAACCCCCGTGGTGAACAAGGCGCCAACGCGACCAAGACGGCCACCTCGATCCAATAGCAAACGCCCAAACGGCATCACTATCAAGTACTACCTATTGCAAGCGAAAAGCATCGCACACAGATGGGCAGTGTAACCTCGCACGGCTCCCCATAATCTAGGCATCCGTCCCCCCCCTCCCCCGGCGAACAGAGAGCCACGGCCACGAACCTATCACAGCAGTCCATTTGCCATCACCGACCACAAGATGCAACAACGTATGTATTACTTGCACCTGAAAGGATGGTCTGAATCTTATCAATATCCGAGCAATCCAGTACCTGAGAGATGTCACCCTCTGGCGTCCAAGGTAGGCAAGGTCAGGTATTACTCAATGCCCGTGTAAGTCAAGTCCTGCATATACTAGCACCACACATACACACACACACACACACACACACAACATCGTCACACCAACCCCAACCATCCATCACACACTCCAGAACTCAACTCACGTACTACCTCCATTTCACAATACATAATGTACTCTCTCTCTCTCTCTCTCTCTCTCTCCCCCGCTTTCAATAACCTCATCTTGCCACACCCTACAACCCCTGTAACCATCACCTGCATATGAAAGTATATAGTATATAGGTAAACGAGGTTCCATGCAGGATCTCTCTCCTCTCTAGGCACCCAGCCAGGCCCTCCATCCTATCAGATCACAAAGATTGGTACTACCCGTCCTGAAAGCTCAGCTTATCGCTCTGCAAAAACGCTTCTGCTATGCTATGCTATGCTATGCTATGCCTGGCTCGATTATACTCGACTGCCGCCTTATCAAATCACTGCAGGGCAAAAAAAGGTAATCAGATATCAAATTCTCAATCTTCACATCACATACAATCTACTAGTACTATCTCCAAGCCCCTTACATAGATACATACCGTTCTCAGTACTATGTCAAAAGTGCATAGGTAGTACTATTTACATCCAATCTTTATATCCGATACCATAAACCAGTAACACAGGTACCTACCTACCTAGGTCAATGTAGACGTAGACGCACATACCCACAGAGCTGTAGGCAGAAATGTCCCCCCCTCCCTCTCTCCCCTTTAGAATCTCCTTATAGGCTCGGCCATTACCTACTCTGGCAACATGCACAACATACTAGTACCTACTTTTCTGCCTTGGTGCCTCAAGCTGTATGATGCACCTCAATGTCTGTCTGTGCTTCAGCTTTGGCTTCTGCCTCTGCTTCTGCACACGTAGACCGCGCCAAATGTACCTGCACAGTTCTTGAAAAGTGCCGTTCGGAGCCGCTCCCAGTCAGTTGAGTGACAAGAGGACGACGCCAAAAAGGATAAGTGCATACGCTTTTGTGGTAGTAATTGCAAACGGAAAAGTTGACTCCGCCTTCATGCAATGGACCGTCTTGGACAGGGACGATGGCATTCACCTACACGGCGGTGAAGTATGTAGGTAGTAGTTGAAGCATGCATGTCGGTAAAAGTAATGCATACGTTCACGGTAGGGATCCATTGCCAGCATATCTTTTGACCTCAACTCGTCTCATTCATACGCCCTTCTGCCCCCGACCAGAAACGAGCAGGGTCACACTACCTACACCATTTGCGCCGCGGACAAACATCGTCCGACCTGACCAACAGATCAGGGAAAAGAAGATCATTTCCGGCGCCAAACGATCAATCTAGAAAAGAGAAAGTCAAGAATAACAGAAAGGGAACCAAAAAGTCCCGTTGCAAAATCCAAAATAACATGCTCCCGTGCCTATGCTGCTTCATGACCGGTCCTGGTCATCCCTTGGGTATCTTATATGTTTGACGTGGTAAATCAGAAAGGAAATTCGTCGTCTTCTCTTTCCGCGTGGGTCGCCCTCATAATTCCCGGAGCTCGCGCTCACGAGGCAGCTGCGTCTACTTCTCGTAGGACGGTACGCCGTCGAAAAAAACCCCCCCTCTCACCCCCCTCCCTTTTCCCTCACTGTCGTGGGGAAGCTGTCAACGCTCTAGTGGTCCTTGGCCTGAGGGGCGGTGGGGAGCTCCTTCAGAGCCTCGGCGATGATGCTGAGGCCCTTCTTGAGCTCCTCCTCCGTGATGACCAGAGGAGGGGCAAATCGGATGATGTCGCCGTGGGTTGGCTTGGCCTACATGATGACAGTTAGCAAGAGGACCACGGCAAGAGAGGGGTAATGGAGGAGCAGGTGACAAGGCAGACAAGGCAGCCGTAGATGCCAAAGCAGATGCAAAGATGCCTGATAGGCAGACGTGGGACTTACCAAAAGGCCCTTGCTCTTCAGCAAAAGGCAAAGATCCCAAGCAGTTCGGCCAGAAGTAGCAGTCTCGTCAATGACAACGGCATTCAACAGACCCTTGCCACGGACAGTCTTGATGATGGGCGACTTCAGGGCGGCTATGCCGTCACGGAAGATGTGGCCCAAGCGCTCGGCGTTGGCAGTCATATTCTCCTCCTCGAGAACCTCCAGAGCCCGGATGGACACGGCACAGCCCAGGGGGTTGCCGCCGTAGGTTGAACCGTGAGTGCCAGGCTCAACGACCAGCATGATCTCCTTGCTGCTGAGAACGGCGCTGACGGGGTACATGCCTCCGGAGATGGCCTTGCCGAGAGTGACAATGTCGGGCTTGATGCCGGCCCACTCGGAGCAGAGCAGACGGCCGGTTCGGCCGATGCCGGTCTGGACCTCATCACAGATGAGGAGGACGTTGTGCTTCTTGCAAAGAGCGTGCACCTTGGGCAGGTAGTCGTCGTCGGGAACGACAACACCGGCCTCGCCCTGGATGGGCTCAACGATGAAGGCGGCGGTGTCCTTTCCATGGGCCTCCAGGACCTCTTCCAGGTCGGCCACATTGTTGTAACGGATAGGCTTGCCGGTGGAGGGAGAGGTGGCGCCAATGTTGGGGACGTAAGGGCCGTAGTTGTCCTTGGACTCGGGATCGGTAGACAGGGTGATGGCGGTCATCTGGAGACCATGTTAGTACAGGCCATCTAACAATGAGCCAGAGCCCTTGGAGCGTCGTGGCAACCAAGGCCCGGTTTCGCTCCTCGAGACTTAGGGTACTTACAGTTCGGCCGTGAAAGTTCTCGGCGACGCAGAAGACCAAGGCCTTGCCCTGCTCAACGCCCTTGACCTTGTATGCCCACTTGCGGGCAACCTTGATGGCCGTCTCGGTGGCCTCGGCACCGGTGTTCATGGGCAGCACCATGTCGTAGCCGAAGACGTTGCGGACCTTTTCGGCCCACTTGGGGAAGACATCGTTGTAGAAGGCGCGCGAGCTCAGGGTCAGGCGCGAGGCCTGGTCGACGAGAGCCTTGACGAGCTCGGGGTGGCAGTGGCCCTGGTTGACGGCGCTGTAGGCAGACAGGAAGTCGAGGTAGTGGCGGCCCTCGGGATCCCAGACATTGATGCCCTGGGCCTTGGCGAAGACGACGGGAAGAGGGTGGTAGTTGTGGGCGGCGTATTCGTTCTCGGCGGCGATGGCGGCCTCGGTGGAAGAGGCGTGGAAGCGGGAGGTTGCAGCGCCGTTGCCGGCAGTCGAGTCGCTAGCGTGGGGAGCCATGGTGAAGATTGAATGAGGTTGATTGTTGCGGCTAAAGGCGAAGTTGAAGGTGTCGTGAAGGTAGAAGAGGTCTAAGTTTGTCAGGTTAGCTTGACGTCGTCGACCAACGAAAAGGTAAACCCGCGAGACGATAAGCCGATATAGGAGGGGGAGGGGCACCGATAGCAGATAACAAGTGTGCAAGAAGAAGCAGATGTAGTGATGAAAGGAAGTACCACGAGACAGGGAAACTTACTCGGCAGAAGAGGTGAAGATGGAAGAGGAGAAGAGTTGAACAAGAAGTCTCGTGCTTTGACAAGAATAAAAGCCCAGAGAAGTTAGATACTAATAGTCTCCAAGCCTCGGGAATGCAGAGTTCGGCGGGCAGACCACCTGACGGCGACCCGGGGGGGCAAGGCAGGGCAATTATACTCCTCCGTAAGACGGGCCGCCAGCCAGTGAAAAGGCAGGCAAAGCAGCAGCTGGAGAATCAATGTGTCAAGCACAGGGCCCAGATCCAGGCATTGGAGACCAAGAGACGCCGCCGCTATACCCCTAAGTGCAAGTGGGAGTAGAAGTCGGTGGAGAAGCTGGATCTTCCCTGCCGGCCAGGCCAGAGCCAACGCCGTGGCGCTCCGGCCACCGTCGCCCGTCTGCTGCCGGTCTGCAGCGGCGACGCTGCCGCAGGGATGGACGACGGGCGGCTGGCCTCGGCATTTGGGGGTGGCTGGACCCCTACTGGCTTTGTTGTCGTGCAGACAGTAGCCCAGTGGATGGAGAGTGAGGGTCTCGCGATGGGCTATCTCGGCGAGTGCGGATTTCAGAGCTCATGGTGGCCGAGGATCCGGAGCTGCGGCGAGCAGATGGTTGGTGAGGAAGAAGGAGAAGAAGAAGAAGAAGAAGATGGCATCGTGATTTGTTGGATGCAGGTGCCTGGAGACGATGCTGCTGGTTGTTCCCGTGAGCTTCAAGTCACCTCTCTGGACCTCTTTTGCATCGTCTGGTTGGCGTTGGAGGCGCGGCGGCATCATAACACGCAACCCCACCGTTCGGCCACGATCCCAAGGTGCTGCAACATCGGATCTAAGGTGCTGGAAAGGTGGGGGATGGCGTGTCGTGAGTCGGAGAAGCCCTGCCAGGCCACGGGATGAGCAGCCAATCGCGACGACGGCATTACGTACCGACTTTGCACTGGCGATGGATGCTCGATGCAGCGATGGATGGATGGAGGGGGACTGTTGGCGGATGATGTAATGGGAGAAAATCGAGACTCGAAATCGCGGATGCTCAGCATGAAGCTGAAGGTGATGAAGCTGACGATCCGAGGTTTTGATCCAGTGTTTGTATACCGTATTGCTGTAACTGTAGAGCTAAGCGAGGTGTGTAGTGGGCGAGTTGAGACAGGGTTGGCGATGCTTACCTACTGTATCAGATGAAACGCTTCATCCAGCACTGAGGAGTCACCAAGCCATATTGCGTACCTTGCCTAGTATTAATAGCTCGACAAAGATTCACATCTTAAAACATTAGATGACTCTTCGAATAACCCATCCAAGCACCATTACGCAGCATATCCCCTTTCTAATGCTACCCGACCAGATCCAGCACCTCCCACTAGGTACCGCCATGCCCCAAAACCAATCGCCCTCCAGTGGCGCCACCCCCTCTGCCCCTGTAAATCCGTCCCTCCAGGCCGCCACTCCCCTAAATCAATCACTAACAGCACCCAGAACCAGCTGGAGCACGAGTGAACCTCCATAACCCACCTGCAGCCCAGCCAATGGAACCAACTAAACACCTCCACTGCACCTCGCAGCCCCCGTGAAGCCATCACCAACTCACCATGGCCGGCCACAGACGCGCCCCCTCGGCCTCGCTCAAGGGCAAGCCGCGTCTCTCGCCCGTGCCGCTGCGCGACATCTTCTTCATCCGCCTGGTCAATGCCTGGTGCCTGGCCACCTTCTTCCAGCCCGACGAGTTCTTCCAGGCCTTGGAGCCGGCCTGGCGCCTCGCCTTTGGGCCAGATAGCGGCGCGTGGCTGACGTGGGTAAGTTGATATAAGACTACATGTATCCATCTACATATATAAACAGAGAGAGAAATCTGTTCATTACAGCATCTAATCATGACAACCTCGACATCATGGATGGCATCAAGAACACTCACTAACATCATCCAGGAATGGCATCACCAGCTCAGGTCCTCCCTCCATCCCCTCCTCTTCTCCGCCGCCTACACCATCGCAGACCGTCTGTCCGCCATCATCCCGCCAGGCTCCGCCATCCGCTCCGTCATTGTCGTTGCTGCTCCCCGCGTCCTACAGGCCCTGATTGCGGCCCTAGGCGACTGGTACACCTGGCATCTTGCGGCCCACGTCTACGGCTCCGACAGCAACGTCTCCTTTTTCGCTGTAAGTGCTCCTGCTACTCATGCCTTCTGGCGCCTCATACACTCTTCCTCACACACTCACTCACCACTGACTCACTCACAGCTCTTTATGCAACTCCTCAATCCCTGGCAATGGTACTGCTCCACCAGGACCTTCTCCAACTCCCTCGAGACAACCCTCACCGTCATGGCCCTCACCTACTGGCCCTGGCAGCTCCTCGGCGCCGCCCCCTATTCCATCAAGGAAAACGCCGCGCCCTTCAACGTCCTACGCGGCTCTAAGCTCTGGAGCCTACGCGCATCCCTCTGCCTCGCCGCCTTGGCCGTCGTCCTGCGCCCGACCAACGTCCTCATCTGGCTCACCATCGTCTTCCTTGCCCTGACCAGGATCTCGCTGCAAGGCAACTCCCCTCTGAGCCTTTCCACCGTCGTCATCCTCTTCAGAGAAGCTCTGCTATGCGGCTCTCTGGTGGTGGGCCTCTCCGTCCTCGCCGACAGGCTCTACTTTGGCTTCTGGACCTTCCCGCCGTACAACTTCCTCAACTTCAACATATCAAAGTCCCTGGCCGTCTTCTACGGCCGCAACCCCTGGCACTACTACATCCTCCAGGGCATCCCTCTGCTGTGCACCACCAGCCTCCCCTTTGTCGTCCCAGCGCTCTTCAAGCCTTCGTCCAAGACGCCGACCCAGGCCAACATCCTTCGCACGCTCTCCTACACCGTCTTCACCACCGTCGTCGCCCTCTCCCTCATCTCCCACAAGGAAGTCCGCTTCATCTACCCTCTCCTCCCGGCCCTCAACGTCCTCGCCGCGCCCCGAGCCGCCTCCTTCTTCACCTCCGTCCCCAAGACGAGCCCCCCGCCATCCATCTCCTCCGCAGCGCAGATATCCGCGCCGCCTTCTCAATCCTCCGGGACCAAATCTCCCACCAACGTCCGCCGCGCTCGCCTCCGCAACAAGCCTCTCCTCCTCGCCGCCCTGGGCATCAACGTCCTCCTCGCCGGCTACCTCTCCTTCCTCCACCAACCCGCCCCCCTGACCGTCCTCTCGTTCCTCCGCAAGCAGTACGAGCGCATCCACCCCTCCGCCGTCCGCCTCGCCCACGAAACCCACTACCGCTCCTCCTCCTCCTCCCCCCCTCCCCTCAACGCCACCGCGGCTGAGGAGGACCCCAACCCCGAGGCCCTCTTCGCCCTCTTCCTCATGCCCTGCCACTCCACCCCCTGGCGCTCCCACCTCGTCTACCCGGGCCTCTCCGCCTACGCGCTCACATGCGAGCCCCCGCTGCACACCCAGCCGGGCACCCCAGAGCGCGACCTCTACCGCGACGAAGCGGACCGCTTCTACGACGCTCCCGTGTCCTTCTTGCGCGGCGAGCTCTTTGCGCCGGGAAACCCCGTCGTGCCCGTCCCGCGGTACATTGTCGGCTTCGAAGGCGTGGAGCCCTGGCTGCGCGAGTTTCTCGAGACGACGCCCGAGGGCAAGGCGTTGGGCGTGTCGGAGCTCAGGAGGGTGTGGGCGGGGTTCAATGGCTTCTTCAACGAGGATTGGAGGAGGGCTGGGTATATGGTTGTTTGGGATACGGGAGTTTATGGGGAGGTTTGATTTTTGTCTTTTTTTTTTCTCCCTTAGGATTGTGTTTCCAGATTTGGTTTCAACGTTTGCTACATATATATAACTGCTTGTACTTTTGACAACTTTGTTAATGGGACCATAGGTAATGCTGTTGATTGTGGAGAATGGAGAATGGATGATGATTTTGAGCGGAAGAGAATATAGCGTGCGGTTGTTTTCATACAGATAGACAAGACATACTCTGGACATGACATACATAAACCTACATCATCACCTTGGAAGCTTCAAAAGTGACCATCCAAATTAATACACAGATACTACTTACTGCTATTTTTTTCTTCTTCTCTGGTCATCTAGTGCCTCTGAAATTGTCAGCAATCAACCAGTTTCTCTATTCTGCCTTTTGACACTCGCACATCAGCACAGAAACTACCACATCCCTCATGTCTCAGCCACACAACCTGAACCTGATGCTTCGCGTTCCTACATGACTTTCTTTGACATACATACATGGATACATACAACAATTGTTTTCGGTTTGACCTCCCCAAGAGAAATGGAAAAAAAATGCCCCTTCTCCACTCAACCCTTCAGTCTCTCTTTCGTCTCTCAATCGAGTAGAGACCAATGAAGACCGGGAAGACCATCGGAAAAGAGATGAAACAACATTCGAGGTACATCATGACAAAGGAGATTCGTTACTTCTAGAGAACAATGGGACAAAGGTCAAAGGCTTAAATCCCGGGCCAAGATGAGAAGAGGCATCATTGAGAAACAAAAAAAGGGGGTAACAAAGCCCATCCCGCCAACTCCACGTAATCATGAATGCATCTCGTCTTCATAGAAAGCAGTCTGACCAGAAGCCATTATGCTGGTGTCTCCTCCTGCTCTTTGTGCTCTACAACAGAGGGCAGCGGCGCTTCGGCAGCGGGTGCAACTTCAGGTTGAGGAGCCGGTGCGTTCTGAGAAATCGGTTCTGCCGGGGCCTTCTCCGTGTCACTGATGATTCTGTGAATCGTCATGCCTTGAGAAGAAGGCTCTCTCTGAGCGGCGTCAACCTGGGTGAAGGGCTTGTATGCCTCGGGTCGGACAACTCCCTTGCCTTTCAGATCCTGCTGGGCTGGCTTTGCGTACAAGCCCTCTTCCTCTCGGTTGAGATCCAAGCTCTTGCCTCGTGGTGCTAGCACACTCGGGTTCAATGGCTGGTGTTGGTCTGATGGTGGCGGAGATTTGGTACGCTTCTGTTCGGCGGTTTCCTTGGCCTCGCGATATTTGTGCTTTATCCAGCCAAAGGGGCCTTTGCCGTCGTCCTTATCATCCCTGAAGCTGTCCTGCGTGTACGGGCGGTCACTGCCACTCCCTAGGTGCTCTGAGCTCTCGCCGGTAAAACTCTGACGGGGCTTGGCAATGGCGCTTCCAATCGAGGTGGTGCTGATGTCTGCGTGATGGTTCGAGCCAATGTTGGACTGAGGGGGTGACGCCCTAGGGCTAGTTGGTCCGTTTGCCGAGTCATCCTTCTTCGTTCTCGACAGCCGCCACCGGCTCTTCTTTTCCTTATCGGCGGCCTCGATGATTGATGGCAAGGGGGCCTCTTGAGCAACCTGTTCAAAGTCCGAGCCGTCATTATACGATGAACCGACCGACGCGGGCGGCGACTTCTTCCCCCGTGGGATATCCTCAGCTCGCAGGTTGTGCTCGTGGTAGTGAGAAACGGCGTGGTTGTGGAAGTCGCCGTGATTCTGATGAATTGCAGGGGTTGAGTACTGGTGATGCAGGTCGGGTTGCTTCTGAGTCTCCACAGACGGTGCCGAAGCAAATGGTGCTGGCTGAGGCGCTGGCTGAGGCGCTGCATAAGGCGCTGATTGAGGCATGGTAGTCGAACGGAACTGAGGCTGTGCGATGGGCTGTGCAAAAGCAGGAGCTGGCTCCAGGGGGTTCCCGGCCTCCGTACCTGGCGAGGCAGAATGGCCAAGCGACGTGACGGAGCTCTGAGCACTGATGCTCATGCTGCCCGGTATCCGCTTCTTCTTGAGCTTGTTTGGCTGTCTCTTTTCGCTGCTGTCATTGTTGGGCGATCGCTGAAAGAGGTCTCCCAGCTTTTGCAGGTTCTGATGGTGGTGATGGTGCTTTGAAGGCGTCGAGTGTTCGTGTGGGACGTCCAGGAGCCTCTCTTGGCTTCGGCCCGGCGAGAGCACCCGATCTGGGGAGAGGTGCATTGACTCAAAAGTCGTATGCGATGCGTTCGGCGTCGAACCTCTCTGGGGCGTCTCTAGCTTCGTCTCTGGCAAGGGGTGAGCCGGAGTCAAGGGTTCTAGAGCCGGCGAGTGCGGCGCACGGCCAGGGTTCTCAGACTTTTTGAATTTTCCCCCGACCAGAGCCGGAGACTTCTTGGATGGCACGGTGTTGCTCCTAGCTAATCCACCGCCAGTTGGCGTTGCCGCCAGGGCCGGGCTGTTGGGGGTAGCAGCGCCGTCAGGCCTGGAATGTCTCGAGGAGACGGATCGGTTTCGTCGGATCATGCCCTCCCTCCGAACGCTCTCGGCGCCAGCGCTGGCATTGGAGGCTGTTCTCCCCAAGCCCGAACTGTGATCCGCGTTGGGCGTCCGCGGCACGTTGGCGGAGGGTCCGGCGGCCACCTGCTGCATCGTCTTCTCATCTGCCTCTGTTCCCTCCATTCCGATGAGGAAATGGTCTTGGTTCTCAATGAGGAAAATGATGACGCATTGGTTGAGCCGGTACTCCTCGGGTGCCATGGCGTGCGCCGGGTGTGACAGCATGCCGGGCTGGAAGATGGCCGCCAAGTTCTGGGAGGTCATGCGGTTCTCGTCCGACTTGGCGGCAAAGACGGCCAGTAGATCCAGAATGTAAAGAAGCAACTGCTTGTTCAGTGGGGGCAACTCAGTGATTACCTGTTGATATTTGGCAATGGCAGCCGCCTCATCAAAGTTCTCGACGAACTGAGGACCGTCTGTGTCACCGACTGCCTGCTTTGTGGCCCCTCGGAGAGGGTCGCGGAACTTCTCGTACAAATCGAGCGGCACCACAGGTTCAGGCAGGTCGTTTAGATATCTTCGAAGCACCGTCGCAGCATCGTGCACGGTATATCCCTCCCAGCTGAGCCCCTTGCCGTATCGATCAGGCGAGTCGAAAATCGTCTTAAGTTCCTTGATGCGTTTCTCAGAGCCGCTGAGACGGAAGATGCCTTCGACGCTGGTAGCTGGTATAATCGTTAGCGGCGAGTGCCAACTTCATGACGCTGATGGTGCGTCGCTTTCGTCTGCCATACCCTTTTCCTTCAAGAAGACACCGCATTTGGCCACAACGATGGGCACATAGCCGTAGATGTAGCTTCGTCCGTTCTCGTCGACCAGAGAAATGGCAACGTTTGCATATGTTATACTTTGTCGGAGCGGAACGCCAAAGATGCCTGGGCCACGGTTTTCTACAGCGCCATTGGGTTAGTTGAGACTGTCAAGACGGATAGCGAAAGAGCGAAGTTTTTCGCCGCGCTCCTCTTTCCTCCACGTCTGCATCCTTCTTCTTCAAATTTATAGTTCTTGTTTCAAAGAGGCAGCTGGGGACCAAGGCGGGATAGATGGCAAGGGGAGGAAACAAGGGGCAGGGCGAACGGTTTGCATCGCTTGATACGACTCCGTAGCTGAGGCTTTCAAGCGAGTGTACGGTTTGCGACCCAAGTCCCCGACATCAGCAGACATATGCGGCGCACAAGGGGGCCACGCAGATTGGAATCGATATCAAGTAGAGACTTGAATAGCGACCAAAGCGTCCTAGGCGAGGCAAGGCGTCTGCCGATGAAAGCACAAGGACCGGTTGGAGGGGGGGGGGGGGTAAAGGCTGAGGTTAAACCTGAGGTTGGGAGCGTACCCTGGGCTGACGAGTCCTGATGCTTGGTGGGCAGCTTGAAGTTCTTCCACCACGTTCTGAGGTCGCGTCGGTTCGGCGGCGACGCTGGCGTGGCTGGCACTGGCGGCTGCGAAGGCGGGCTGCCCTGGTGCGCATTCGAGTTGCTGGACGCCATGGCAGGCGCACAAACGACGGACGGCGACAAGGGCGCGGGATTGCCAGAGTCCGGAATTCAGCGGGCGGTGCGTCTCTCGACGAGGCTCTAAAGCTGTCCAAACAGGCGGAGTGCACAAAATGGGCGACTCGGCTCCCAAAGGAGAGCAAGCGAGGGGCGGACGAAGCGAATGCAGAGGCCGCCAAAGAGCTGACAGCGCAACGTCGACGATGTTTCTAGGTTTCGCGCAATCGGAGCGGGAACGGGCGAGGGCGAGGGCGAACTCGAGGCTGCAGAGCGGCGTCCTCCAGCAGCTCGTCTCCGGAATGCGAGGTTCCTGTCTCGTCTCTTCTCTGACCCTCGCAGCTAGATGCTTCGCCGGACAGGACGAGGAGCAAGCGCAGGAGCAGTCGCAGGGAGCGGGCGGGCTGCAGAGCGGGCGATCGAAGGGTGAACTAGCGGCCAGGTGGCTCGACAGGATAGAGACATGAGGGAGGCGATTCAGAAATGAAAAGAGAGAAGAACAGGTGCTGATGCAGGCAAAGAGAGAGAGGGCGGGAAAACAAGAGAGGGCCGATCGCGAGAGATGCAGAGGTGAGGATCAAGATACGGGGAGGAAGGAGGTGCCACGGCGTTTGGTCAAAGGCTGGCGTGTGCAGTGCAAGTGCAGGTGGTGTTTGGTAGCACCTGCCGCTTGTCTGAGGCTTTGGCGGGCGGGCACAGGCACAGGTACTGTAAGGTACAAAGTACAGCTAGGTACCTGCTTCGTCCAGCGCGGCAACAACCTGGTCCTCCGTACCTCTACTGTAGGCGTGCCCAGCAGCCGTGCTGTGCGCCGCTCCAGGGCCAGTGGTTCGCGGAGACGGCTGGAGAGGGGGGGGGGGTTCCGCGTTGGTATCGGTACCAGCCCGGGGCTGCAGGCGGCTGGTGTGGCGCTGGCGGCAGACGCTGGAGGCACCGCAGCGTGGAATCGCAGCGTGGTTCCAGTGGACTTTTGGTGGATGACGGTGGGTTCAGCGTGCAGGCGGCCACTGGCAGGGACGGCAAGCTGGGTAAAACACAGGGGGCCAAGGGACCGGTCTGCGGTTTGGAGGGGTCGCGGTGCAGGTACCGGTACGGGTACGGGTACAGGTACAGCTACCGCAAATTTGCTGTCCTCGCACGGACAGCTGGACGTGGAGCGAGCGAGCTACGACGAGGTACACACATACAAGCACCCTCGTGTGTACAGCGCAAGGCTGGAGGCTGCCCCAAAAAGTGATCCATTGATCTCGACTTTTTCTTCCACTCTTGAACCTACTCTTCAAGGTACCGTTACAAAGGTCTTTTCTGTCTACCTTACTCCAACGCTGCACTCACATTCAGACTGTACATGTGACAGATATACTGTATCAACCAGCCAGGGGGGAAAGAAACGAGGCGGTGCACAGTCTCAGAGGAGGGGAAACGAAAGAGCACGGCGAATGACGTTGGAGCAAGGCGGCCACCATGTTCGAAATTCTGGATGATCGGCGCCTGGATCTTCCAGCGGCTTGGGGCCCAGCGCCCAGAGAGCCCAGAACGACCGCGCCAGGAGCCGCACAAACAAGGTCACGATCCCTGCCAAAGGGCAGGTCTTGCGTCAAAATTGGCGACGGGCTCTGCAGCTATTCGTAGAGAGGAGGGGGATCGGAAGCGGCGAGTGAGAGAATCAAGACGCCTGACTGACGGATCCCTTTCCCTCTTCTTCTCAGCTGAAAAGGGTTTCCCCCCTCGTGACGGATCTGGTTTTGGTTGGAGAAAGAAACATTGGACCAGAGCTGCATGTATCCTCATGTCGTTTCAGCAGCTGGAGCAGAGGTATGTACAAATGTATTCTCAGCCTTTCCGGTCCAGCGAGCGAGATGACATGTACTGTAGGGCTGCAAATGACCAGCATACCGTACTTGTACAACTGCCTAGCTACCTACCTACCTAGGCATCTACCTATTCTGTAGTTGCATCTCATCTCGTATACAGAGCTTCCAGCAACCAGCCATGCAGCGATGCGGCAAGGGTCGATGGACCAAGACTCTGTCACCGTCACCTTTGTTAGCATGGCTTTGCTCCAACCCATCCTGAGGTAGTATGGAGCACCGCAGATGGTTCACTCCAGTATTACTCGTACTACTATAGTAACCTGTATATCAAGCGCTCACCTGCATTTCCATACCTTCGTAGCATCACTCTCCTCTCAACCTACCTACTCCTACTACTACTTCATCCATTACAAGATACAGGCATCTTCCACCCAATTAACTTTCCGCCTGCATATACGTGCCAATCAAGACCGGTCGACTACTAGCACCGGCAACGACATGGTCTGGCCCTTCTAGGATCTCGCCGACGGAGCTTGTTGCTGTCGTATTCTTTGTTTACTCCTTTTCCGGCGCGAAAACAGGCGCATCATCGAAGCCAAAGGAAGCAAAATAGATTCACCATCGAGAAGCACCAGGCTTATGCCAAGCCCGGTCCCTCGACCATGGCCGTTGTGGCTTGGACAAGGCTCAATAACAAGGGGGGGGAAGGGAAGGGGGAGGGAGGGCGCCAGGCTGACCATCAGCACGAAAAAAAGATGGCACAGGTACGAAGTAAGAAAGGGAGTAAGTTTGTGATCAAGGTTACCTCTTACGGGGATGGCTACTCTAGCTACTGCGACTAAGCAGTACGGGGGATATCACGCTCCTTGGAGCTCCTCCTCGTCTCCATCTTCCTCGAGGATTACTAGCAGAGATACGGGAGTAAGCCGGCTGCCGTTCACGCCTCGAGATGCGCCCTGACCTAGATCAGGGGGGGGGGGGATCGCAAGTGCGAGCGAGATACGAGCATAGCCACGCTGCGCCCGGATTCTGTCGAGGGCTCACGATGACCTCACTGAAGCAATTCAGGCAATTTACAGTTACGAGCAATTGATTCCATATCCTTTGATTTGCTTCTCCCGTATCATAGCCCAGTACGACGATGTTAGGATTCAGGATGATGTATGAGGCGCAACACTGGCACAGGTCCGTCTTGTCGCTCTAAGCACCTCTAGCTGAAGCCGTAATACATAGTATCTCTCCAGGATCGGTTGGGAGTACTTGATAAGCACCGTACACAGACATCCTGACGGCGCGATCATCAAAAGTCAAACATATGAGGAACAACATGGATCAAGCACAATCAGAAGGATAGACTGGAGAAATACGATATACCTGCTAGTAGTAGCCCATACAATCATAAGATGCTAGGTACATCATCATTCACATGTCTCAGCTGTCAAAACGGCGCTGAGGCTCGTACATAACAACCAAGCAAAGTCTTAGATGCCAGCCACAGCAGCAATTCACACTGTACCACAGGCCAAACCAGCCCCAAGCTCCGTGCGAACAACCATCCTCCACACCCCAACTCCGAAAAGAAAAAAAGAACAGCCACACAGGCAAAATGTGGGGTCCCTCCAACAAAAGCGGAATTAAGTACATCCTTCCAAAATTTCATCGTCATCAGTCCCCAGAGAAAGCTTCCAACAATCTGGAAGTCGTTCAACGCCCAAACACTTTGCATAATCACAACCACATACCTACACACCAACAACCACAACCACCACTACCGCCACAATGGACATGTACGAACAATCCCTTGTACATATCATACTACTTTCAGCGAATACGAGTAACTGACTGCTGCATCTCTATACAGGTTAACATCCGCCGAGCAGCGCACCCTCGAGCAGCGCATGCAAAAGCGCCAAGTCAAGGAATTCGTCGGCGTACGTCCTCCTTCTCAACCATCCCTACCTACCTCCTCCTCCTCCGATGACACACACACACACCTCTACACACATCTCGTGTATTCAAAGAGAAGGAAAAAGAAACGTCCTCACTAACGAGCTTCATGGAAATCTGTCAATAGGCTTTCGGCGGCCTCGTCGAGCACTGCTTCACCTCCTGCATCGACGACTTCACCTCAAAGTCCCTCTCCACCAAGGAAACCGGCTGCCTCAACCGCTGCGTCCTCAAGTGGATGGCCACGCAGCAGCGCGTCAGCGAGCGCTTCCAGGAGCACAATGCCCAGATCACGCAGCAGATGCAGAAATAAGAAAGCAACTCCCTCTTACGAACAACATCATCGTCCAATGTCAATGAAAAAGGGAATTCGAAACCAGCAAGCAAAAAGAATATATACAAAGCGTAAGGATGACGAATGGGGGCTGGCGCCTTTGATGTCGATGAGTGGAAAAAAAAAAAGGACAGCTAGAGGATTTCTGAGTGTCCTCTTGGAATCAGGATCTGTTGAGAGACGAGAGGAGTGGTCTCATGATAGATGACTTACTTGTATGATACGCAGTGTTGCGGTGGGGGAAGCAGGGAAGAGGAAAGAGATTCTAGCAGGGATACTACTACACCAGGGCACACAAGCTCGACTCGTTGAGTCGGAGTCATCTGTATCAATATCATGGGATAAATGGGTAGTCGAAAGCGAGGGCAGGGTGCCCGTCATTGGAAAGCCATCAATCACAATACGAAACCTCGCTCAATGAGAATTAATCTAGATGCTCGACTCAAAAAAAGCCGTAACAAAGTCATATGTTACATCTGATGCAGTACTCAATAGTCCAAAGTCCAACGCCTAATCCTGAAATCCATTACCGTCCCCAGATTTGTCTAATCGCATACGACGTAGCTTGAACGGCAAAATCCGGCAATATATCCATATTCTCAGCCCTCGAATTCCTCGCTGAGCACGTCGCGAACCGTCTCCAGCTGCACCACAACCTTCTCCTCCAGCACGTTATCGCAGTCCCCTGTCAGTTTTCTCCCCCTCCATTCCATCTCCCGCGGCCCCAGAGGAAGAAGTCGCTCCTTCAGCAGACGCCTGCTGGAGAGCCAGTAGTCTACGTTCTCCAGGAGACCCGCCTCATCCCACTCGACCGGGGGGATATCTCTGCTGTTGTTCGCTCGAAGAGCCGCAAGCACGCGCGTGAGAAGCGCCAAAGAGTGAATCTCCGAGGTGCCAAGGAGCGTCAGGTATTGCGCAGACTTTTCCTTGGTTCGGCTGGCTCCTGGTGCTTCGAACCGCTCTACGCTCGCTTGCAGCAAGTGCGGGAACTGGTTGAGGACATAGGTAATCTCAGGAGCAACCGTCGCCCCGAGAGAAGTGAGCAGGTTGAGCATGAGGGGGAGCATGCCCTTGACCCAGATCCCGTAGCACCGCTGTGCAATGGGCGCATCGGCATACGGCGAGACATTGGTCCTGAGCAAGTATTTGGTGAGGTTGGCAGACAGAATCGCGCCGAGCACCCCGTCACACGCAAGCTGCTCCGCCAACAAGGGTAGGGTTGAGAGCTCCAGCAAGAATAGGATACTAAGTTCGCCGTACACAGGATCACCATGATCCCCGAGCTTATCAGCCCACGAGTACAAGGATGTCGCTGCATGTGTAGCATCATGCGAGGCCATGATGTTGAGAATCTGCGTCTGGGACTGTTCAATGTTGGGAACGCTGAGGCAGGCTTGCATAATGGCTGTGAGGAGAGCAAGATCCTCGGGGAAGACATCTGCCGCCTTGTCGTGAATCAAGCTGACCAACGATCGGAAGCCTCTGGCAACCACCGTATCGAGCACGTTCAGAATGGTTTGAGTGACCGTTACGAGAGAACCCTCGAGGTCCGCCTGCGAGCTCGCTGCTGCCTTGCTGGATGCGGTCTGGTAAGCCCGCAGGGTAACAAACAGGGCCTTCAGAAGCGTGCGGTAGTAAGCAATGGACTCGGCTTCAAAGGGCTCTTCAACACTGTTGATGGTGCCAATCAAAGTATCCAGTACCTGGTTGACATCCTTGACAGCAAGGGTGGAGTTGACCAGGCGCTGAATCAAAATAAGGGCCAGGTCGGCTCTTGCGTCGACGATCTTGAGGAAGATGCTCTCCGGTCCCGGGACCACCTGGTTTGCGTTCAAGCATTGCTGGGCAACTTGCATCATGTGCTTTTTAGTTGCATCGGTTTCTGGGAAGCACGTGCCCAGTTCAAGCAGCAAGAGCTCCCATGCGTGGAAGAGAGCCTAAGAAGGGTCAGCAATCTGTCTACCTCGGATCAGACAACCTAAGATGAAGGGCACTTACGATTTGAGCGTCGACCAGGGACAGGTTGGCATTTGCGAGTTTCATCTCGTTGAGGAAACCAGCCCCCTTCTTTCCCTGCCATCCAGGATCGAAGCGTAAGACCTCATCGGCGCGGTCCAGGTCATAGTAATAGTTTTCGCCCAGCTCCCTCGGGCCCACCACGGTCCGCTTGAAGTTGTCCAGGGAGCATCCAAAGAACTTATTCGAAAAGTTCCTTGCAAAGTTGTTGTGGAGAGACTTGTTGTAGCTTGACACCTCAACACCATCACGCAGGTAGTAGTCAAGATCGTTAGACAGTCCCTTCGCAAGCGTATCCGCCTTGCCGAGGTGCCGCGAGTGATAGAGCTGCATGGCAAAAATCTCGGCGATGTACGCAGCAATCCTTGCCTGGGTAGCAGCAAGCACCGCGTCCGTTTTGACCGTTTGGTGAGAGGGCTTCAGGTCACGGACATAGGCCCGCAATCCATCCATGTAAGACGTGTCTTTCTGGAGGGTGAACACCGTCCAAGGCCAGTAGTTTTGTGCCGATGTCACGAAGTCCAGAATGACAAGGGCCTCTCTCGTCTCTATGTCCTTCAAGATCTTGAGCTTAGACAGAGCCGTTGCAAAGACAGAATCCGCGGACATTTCGTTCTTCTTGGTATCCTCCTTCATGGCCTCCCGCGGCGTTTGGCCTGTGAGAAGGCAATTGGACATCCATTGCTGTCGGTTCTTCAAGATGGACGTGAAGAATCTCCAAGTGGTCTTGACTTCGCTCTGCAGGGCAAAGGGCTGGCCAATGGCGGCGAGAATGTGGAGGAAGGATTTCGAAATGTGAGGGCCGAGGTATCCCAAGAGGGAGGGGGGTTCGCTGGTGGACTGGCCGGCATTGACGACCAGTGCCTCCAGCAGCGACAATGCTGGTCCCCGGAAATGGTCCGACACGGCGCAGAGCCGCGCCGATAACGTGGAGGTTTTGAAGAGGTACGTCTCGACCAAGGTCGAGGGCCGCTCTAGGTATTTTGCAACTCGAAGGAGAGTTGTGGAAAAGTCAAGCACTGATGTTATCTGGCTTCGAACAGCTTCCGTCCGTTTGGGATACAGGGTTGAGTCTGATTTTGTAAGGGCGGAGATGAAGGAGAGGAGAAGAGGTTGAAACCGCAGGCTTCCGCCCGATGGCGACAGGAAGCAGTCGATGATGTGGGAAGCAGCAGGGCGAAGGCAGGACGTGAGGTTGTCCGACCTGGGACAGTCGCCCATGCTGTAGGTGTAAAGCACAATCTTGTCGAGGATGGGGACGACTCTCTGCAGCAGCGATATTCTACTGCTTTCCGAGTCAAACATCCAGGTGGACGTGTTCTCAAACACATCCACAGACGTCTGTGCAATTGAAAGGCTAACCTGGGAGAGCACCTTGTCAGCGGTGCCAAGCCAGGGATTCGTCTCGGGTTGCTGACGACTCGCAGGCTTGCTCCCCGCCCGACGCTGCACGGCAGAGGACATGACAGTGTCGATGAGCGCGGAGAAGAGCGACAGTGAAGAAGCGAGGAACTCAAATCGCTCCGAGACCAGCTCGAGGCTGCCGATGATCTTGGTGAGTTTACCGGCTCGTGACTCCGAGTTGAGAAGCTCTGTCCTGGCGAGGTACGACCAGACCCGGCTGGGTTGAACCTGGAGAACAGCGTGCAGGAACTTGACGCATGCCGTGAGCACGCTGACAGCACTGTCTTCGGTCATGGCTAGCTCGTCCTGCATGTAGTAGTCCATGGTTTCGCACACAACGGTGACGATATCTTTGCCGCCGCTGATGTGGGCGCTGGCCTCGGACAGCAGATCGTCGTCAAAACGGACCAATGCACTGCTGCTGCTGCCGCCGCCTTGCCTTGCTACCTTGAGCTGCTCCATTCGCAGTAGCGACGCCAATAACGAAATCACTTCGGCCGTCTCTTCTGGTTGCAACATTCCCAGTTCGCAACGATACCCTTCTTGTGAGAGGCTAATCTCGAGTCGCCGACCAAGGAGAGCCAAGGTTGAGTGAGGATAGTCCATCAGGACAACGCGCCCAGTGTCTGTGATGAATCGCCCGTAGGTGCCCGCAGGTATTCTGTAAGCGTCATCCTCAATATACCGCCGACTCCATGAGGATGAGAGAGAAATTAGAGGAACTTCCTCCACGAGGCAGAAAGAGTTTGTGTTTTCGTCCTCTTGAACCAGCTCATATCCTTGGAATAGGTTCGGCAGTGTAAAGGTAATGGTCGGTGTCTTGAGGAGCAGGTCGAGGATCATATCCGTCCTCTCATCCGGACTCTCTTGCGATGCAGTACAGAGTATACGGCAGAGCGTGATGAAGGGAAGGAACTCGTAGGGGTATCGATCAAGGGCTTGCTGGAAAAAGAAATCCATGGCCAGGTCGTCCCGTAGCACGGAGCTGAGAATGTCCTGGTCTACGGGCATATTATCTGACGCAGATAGGTCCCAATAGCCTCGACCAGGAGACAAAAGGGCATGCAGACAGCTCACGGAGTCCGACTGGTACCCGACGAACGGATATGATACCTTGAGGAGCTCGAGGAAGACGGCGCGAAGGCGCGAGCTAATCAGGGGCGACAGGCTGCCGTCCACAGACGGGCCTAGGGTCTCGGCCATCTTCGACATTATGTCAAAAACCCTGCCCTGAGCCGTGGCGACCGCCGCAAGTTGCTCGACAACCTGCATATCCCTTGGAGTCGATGCGTTCTCGAGAAAGCCATCGAACTTGGAAGACTCAATGGAATAGATGCTTCCAGCCGAGTTCCGCCGGCCAGTAGGCGTGCGCATCACGCTCCGCGTCTCAAACTTCTCCCGGGCACTTTGCTGTATCAGGTTGTCGCGCTTATCGGTCCTGGTCTGGTAGGACACGTTGAGTCGGTGGAGGAGAAAGGACCATGTGAAGATGACAGGGCAGGCAGTCTCCGAGTCTGACCCGGCCGCGTCCAAGATGCTTTTGTGAACCTGTTCCAAGACATCAGGCGAGAGCAGATACGAATCATATACATCGTCAGCCTGCGCGGGGTCCTCGTCTCGATCAGACAGGTATGCGAGTGCTCGTGCAGGCTTGAGCAGGCCAATGGAGATGGCCGAAGCGAGGACCTTCATCGGCATGACCAGCTCGGCAGTGGTTGGATCGATCTGCCTTGCGTTAGCCGAGACAAAGTGAGAGGACTTAGGAGGGAGCACATACAGGCTGTATGGAATCGAAAAAGCCATAAATCTCCATCAGTGAGAACCACTGGTTGATGGCTGAGGACGGAGGGAAATCGCTGCCATAACAGTCTACCAACTGAAGGACCACAGACAAGCTGTGAACAACCTCAGTCAGAAGACTGCGTATCCATTCCAACTCCACTCCGTCGTTGAGCAGCACTTCTTCATCCGTAAATGCCTTCATGCCGGCCTCGATTCCGCTCATGCAGCTAGAGACGACGTCCAGATAGGCCGGCAGCATTGCCTCCATCTCATCGCGTGGCTGCGCAGACATCCTCAACTTGTACAGATCGGCGACGCTATCGTCTCCAGGAGCGAAGATGGGAAGCCGCTGATACAGCTTGATGGACGTGGCATAATCCGCGACCATGATGAAGAAGCGGCGCTCGGTCAAGAAGGTATCGAATAAACGGCGTCTTCTGGTGTCGGCCTTGTCGAACTCGGCGGATATCTCGTCGGCGTCCAAAGCCGCTGCGGCTCCCAAGTCTGACAAGAACGCCAGCCCCTGGCCATTCTGCAGGCCCGCGGCTTCCTGCAGGTTGGCGGCATCGTGGGACGATAGAGGGCCGAGAAGATGCCTTGAAGAGCGGGACTGGTACTCGACGAGGACGACCCGCAGGGCAGCGACCAGGTTGACCTTTGCATTTTTGCTGAGCCACTTTGCATCCTCTTTGAACTGGTCTATATCGTATCGGTCTGTCGACGCGGAGGTGACGTTGATCGGGGCCGTCCTGGTCTCGAAGCTCTTGTTGGTAGCCTCGTCCGGCGGCGCAAACGCGGTCGCCGGTTCGCTCAGCAGTCCGCGGACATAGTCGTCGTCGAAGAACCGAACAATCGCAGAGCTCTTTTGTCGTTCTCCAGTTGCATCTGAGAGGGCCGTAGCGACGAGCTTCCACGATCTTGATGCTGCGGTCAGTTTTCCGTGGCCAGACAGAAGCAAAAGCACAGCAGCGCCGCTACTCACAGAAGCACCTTGTCGCCGGAGAGGCACTGTCCCACGGAGGGGAAATAGTTGCTATCGGACACCGGCGCCATTGCCACGAGTCTCAGTAAGGCGGCCGAGACGCTCGCCGCATCACCTGGAGGCTGTTGGTGCGAGAGCGGTGCAGAGCCACGGTTGACGCGCTTTTGGCACAATTTTGGGGTGCTGGAGTTCGAGATGGTCCAGCATCAACAACAAGCAGCTGCTGCAGGTCGACTTTTTTGGTGAAGCTCCCAGGAACCCGCGGTTTAGCCGGCGCCCAAGAGCGACACAGTGCGAGGTGATCCAGTGACGGTCTGCTCACTGCACGGTTGAAGCCGATTTGATATGGCCTCCGAGGCGAAAGAAAGCACAAGAGATGGCACTTCATACAGTATGAGTATCCAGCACCTGGCACATGGCGCCCAGACCGGGGCTTTATCGGCACCCCAGCAGACACAACAGCTCTATGTAGACTTGCTAGAATAGCGGGATATCGGCATATCGCCCCCCCAAAAGCCATAATGGCGCCAAATGTCAGAAATTGTTGGTTGATGATGGAGCTGACTCATACAAAACTAACTCAATAAGAGAGGCGACATCAGAAGAAGCACCGACTCTGTCCCCTTCATGTAACCCCGGGGCCTTACGGACACAAGACATTCTTTCTCCTCTGCTGACGGCAGTTTGCGCCTTCATCTCACCTGTTCTGTCTGTCTGTCTGTCTGTCTGTCTCTCATTCTTCTTCTTTCACCACCAATTCTTTGCGCCTTCTGGCCCGTCAAAGATGTCGTCTTCCGGTATCATCGACCACTCGCCTTACCAGCCGGATCCGTCTCCTCCAGTTGCGACGGCCTCCAACCTCGTCCTCATTGACAACTACGACTCCTTCACCTGGAACATTTACCAGTACCTCGTGCTTGAGGGTGCCACCGTCCATGTCTTCAGAAACGACAAGATCACTGTCGAGGAGCTGATCAAGCACAACCCGACGCAGCTCATCATCAGCCCCGGCCCTGGCCACCCCCAGACCGATTCCGGCGTCAGCCGGGACGCAATCCGGCACTTTGCGGGCAAGATTCCCGTCTTGGGAGTCTGCATGGGCCTGTAAGTTGCTTCAATGATGCTCAAACTCGTGTCGCCGTTCTCATTCGCTAAAGACGTGGCTCGTTGTGTGGCTTACATTCGTACACAGGCAATGCATATTCGACATCTATGGCGGCGATGTCTCCTCTGCCGGTGAATGGCTGCATGGCAAGACGTCTCCCTTGACCCACGATGCCAAGGGAGTCTTTGCCGGCTTGCCGCAAGGCCTTCCGGTGACTCGATACCACTCTCTTGCCGGCACTCACCTTACTCTGCCCGAGTGTCTGGAGGTTTCGTCTTGGATCGCCAAGCCCGATGGCTCGGCTGGCATCATCCAGGGAGTTCGCCACAAGAAGTATGTGGTCGAGGGCGTGCAGTTCCACCCGGAGAGTATCCTTACTGCAGAAGGTCGTGTGATGATTAGGAACTTCTTGCACATGCAGGGCGGCACCTGGGAGGAAAACGAAAGGCTTCAAAAGGCCGCTTCAAAGGCCTCCAGCTCTTCTGCGCCTAAGCCGCAAAAGAACAACATTCTTCAGACCATCTACGCCAACCGAAAAGCTGCCGTCGCCAAGCAAAAGGAGATTCCGTCGCAGCGGATGAGCGACCTTCAAGCCGCATACGATCTGAACGGCGCTCCCCCCTTGGTACCGTTTGTCAACCGGTTGAAGCAGTCGCCTTTTGACGTGGCTCTCATGGCGGAGATCAAGCGCGGTTCTCCCTCCAAGGGCGTATTCGCTTTAGAAGTTCAGGCTCCCGTCCAGGCCCGCAAGTATGCACTTGCCGGTGCGAGTGTGATTTCCGTCTTGACAGAGCCTGAGTGGTTCAAGGGAAGCATCGAAGATTTGAGAGCTGTCCGCCAGGTGCTGGATGGTATGCCCAACAGACCTGCGATCCTGCGGAAAGAGTTCATCTTTGAGGAGTACCAGATCCTGGAGGCGAGGTTAGCCGGAGCGGATACAGTGCTGCTGATTGTCAAGATGCTTGAAGTCGAGCTGCTGGAGCGCTTGTACAAGTACTCATTATCCCTGGGAATGGAGCCTCTGGTGGAAGTTCAGAACGCAGACGAGATGACGACAGCCGTCAAGCTCGGCGCCAAGGTCATTGGCGTCAACAACAGAAACCTCGAGACCTTTGAGGTCGACATCAATACCACGGGGCGTCTGCGAAGTATGGTGTCTGATTCGACCATCATCTGCGCATTGAGCGGCATCAACAAGCACCAGGACGTCCTCGACTGCAAGAGAGATGGCATCAACGCCGTCCTTGTCGGCGAGGCCATCATGAAGGCACCAGATGCGACGACCTTTATCAGCGAACTGTGCTCCGGAAGCAAGCCGGCGCCGAAGAACAACACGCCTGAGAAATTGCACGTCAAGATTTGTGGCATCCGAAGCGTCGAGGCTGCGCTGGAAGCGGTCGAGGCCGGCGCTGACTTTATCGGCGTCAACCTGGTGCCCGGAGCGAGGCGGGCCGCTTCCCACGAGGTTGCCCTAGCCATCTCAGACGCCGTTCATTCGTACACCAAGCCTTCAGGAACCTCTGCCAAGCTAGAGATTCCCTCTTCAGGCGCTACGGATTTCTTTGAGCTCACAACAAAGAATCTCAAGACCCCTAGGACACAGGTAGTGGGTATTTTTCAGAACCAACCCCTGAGCGAGGTTTTGGAGAAGCAGAGGCTATATAACCTCGACATCGTCCAGCTCCACGGCGAAGAGCCTATCGAGTGGGCCAAGGCAATCCCCGTGCCCGTCATCCGCTGCTTCAAGCCCAACAACCCTGCCGTCGGTATCCGCGGATATCATGTTGTCCCGCTGCTGGACTCTGGAGCGGGTTCCGGCAAGCTATTGGACGTTTCAAGCGTAAAGGAGCTCCTTCAAAAGGATCCAGAACTCAGGATCTTCCTGGCTGGAGGCCTCAACCCCGACAACGTTGCCGAAGCGGTCAATGCCCTGGGAGAGTATAGCAGCCAGGTAGTTGGAGTGGACGTGAGCAGTGGTGTTGAGGAGGATGGCAAGCAGAGCTTGGCCAAGATTGCTGCCTTTGTCAAGGCTAGCAAGGCGATCAGGTAGATTCGAAGATGAGAGGAAAGCCCTTTTGCGGAAATAGATCAAAACTTTGGGTAGATTTCTTGATTGCGAATCGATACATGCTCCTGCCGCCTGCCACTGTTTGTTCTACATGATCATGCTGTGTCTATCTTGACTACCTCTTCGCTCCAGTATCATATATCAAGTCGCGAGATCTTTGTCCACATCGCAGCTGACCTTGGTAGCATCTGTCCTCCCACCACCAAACATCTCCGACTTGACGTGTAAGTCCGTCCTGGGCTCAAGAACAACCACACCGCCAGCGCACCACCGCTTCGTGCCACATCTTTACAAGTCCTCAACAGCTTAAATCTGCCATCTTCATTCAAAGACGAACACACCTCTCCAAGACCTAATCTTCTCAAGAGCCCACCACATCATCCCGCCTCACAGCCTTATGATCCCACATCTCCGCTTCCTTCTCCAATCCAAACCACCCTCTCATCGATTCGTCAACCTTATCAAACATATACACACTTTGGAGAAATGCCTCGCAAAATCTTCAAGAACCTCGTCATCGCCACAGCAGGCCCTCTCCCAGGCCAACTCACCGCCGAAAACCTCCGCCAATGGACCGCCCTCCGCAAAGGCGTCTTCACAGAAGACTACGACGACCAAGTCACCCACCTGCTGTGCACGCGTGAGCAGTTTGACCAGAAGCTTCCCAGAAGTAGTAGCTTTTTCTCTCTCCCATCTCGTTTTCCCTAGTCAACCGACCTTGTTGTGTTAGTATGTGGTGATTCTTTGGCTGATTTATATGAAAAATCCTGTTGTATCATGATAGTCAAGGAAGCTCTCGCCCGTGGAAAGAAACAACACATTGTCCACTGCGACTGGTTCGAAATCTCCGCCGTCAACGACAAGAAGCTGCCCGAGAGGGAATACTCGATGCGCAACATCCTGGCCAAGCAGAACGCCGCCAAGAGGGAACAGGCTCGCATTGAGCGAGGGAAGAGAGAGGGCGAGAGGGCCGTCAACACGAGTAAGAGAGAGAGAGAGAGACACCCCACACACACACATATATATATATATATACTCTCACAATTTTCTGCTGAGCTCCAGGGCACGGCGAGGGACACGATGCTTACTTACAACTCCTTAGATCTCTTCCACATATACACCGATCGGACATTCTTCAGCTATCAAATCGACATCACCCGCAACGACACCGAAACAGGCGACCTCGGCCAACGCTACACTCTCTACGTAAGAACAGCCCCCCTCCCCTCCCAAACCTACCTGTACTACGCCTTGTTCTCACTAAACACAATACACACACATATATACATACAAACAGCTCTGGGAATCCAACGCAAAGCCTCATCTCTACTGGTTCGCCGCAAAGTTCATAAAGAAAAAAGGCGCCTCCCAGCCCAGCTTCCACCGCCCGAGCCCCTGCTCCGGCCCCTGGCGCCGCGAAATGGACCTCTTCATGGACTTTTTCCGCATCAAGACGGGCATCGAGTGGCAGGATCGGGTGATTGGCCAGGGGACCATGCCGAGCTCCTATTTTCAGTATTCGCCGCCGGTGAGTTTGCCCCCCTTTGTGCTACTTGAGATGAGAACAATGGCTGAATGAGCTGACCTGTGTGTGGGCTTAGACGGGTGGAAAGCCAGTTGGTCGACGCCTTCGGTTTTGCTACGAGTATTGTCTCGAGATCAACGCCCAGCTGAGAGGCTTACCCTGGCCGCCCGTGGAGGAAGCTCAGGTCAAGGATGAGGACGAGGCAAGTGAAGCACACGACACGGTCAAACTGGAGCATGACAATGATGACATCGGTCGCGATGAATCAACAGTTACATCAGGGTTTGGAACGCCTCTAGAAGACGATGTCGGGGTTTATGGTACTGAGATGGATATCTTGATGGATGAAGGTGAGGAAGAGGGAGTAGAGGAAGAGGGAGAAGAGAAAGAGGGAGAAGAGGAAGAAGGAGAAGAGAATCAAGAAGAGCTCCATGTTCTCAAAGAGCCATAGACTCCTAGGGGCAGATTCAGTCGCGCCTATGACACATTCCCAACAACCCCCAATCAGCAGGATATCCACAGACTCGACTTCTAGAAGCCGCTGTCGGAGCCAGGAGATATCTGCCATTGTCAATGTAGACATCGAAGAATCCCAGAGAAAGCCAGCCAACATGACAGTCAGCTTAACAGCCTAATATTGCACCAAACCCAAAATATCAGCGCTCGTCTATGCTTGAATACACATAACATCATCATGACACATCAAATCCCAAGCACAAAGACCATCACCCAAGCCCTCAAAACCTCAACTTTGGAAACACAAACACCAGCAACACCAGAACAACCATCAGCCCATATACCCACGCATACAGTATCATCCTCCCCCACCATCCTTTCCCCTCCGTCATCCTCCTCAGCGACCCCATCCGCCCCTGCGCAGCCTCCATGCTCAGCTCCGACTTCTCCATGCTCGCCCCCGCGGCGCCGAGCACCGTCCTGTCCTCCTCCAGCGTCGCCGAGAAGCTCTTGGAGCTCTCCTTGAGCGCGCTCGCCATCTGCAGGATCGAGCTGGAGATGGCGTCCTGCTCGGCGCGCTGCTGGTCGAGGATGGCCTCTGCCGTGGCGGTCGACGTCTCTGGGCTTGCGGGCTTGCGGCGGTTGGCGAAGAGGGCGGATCGTGCTGTGCTGTGGGCGGAAGGGGTTGGTGATGAGGCGGAGGCGCGGGCGCGCAGTGTTTGTGTCGTTTGCGTGGAAGGCTGCTCGCTGGTGATGGCCTTAGCCGTTGCAGTTCCAGTGGTGGGCGTCGTTGTAGGGGGCTCGGGCGGCGTAGGTTCAGCTTGTGACGGCGGCTCAGGGGCTTCGGGGTTGTGTATCGCGTCGTCATAGTCGCCTTCTACCCTTGGCGCATTCGATGACCGCCTCGAGTCCTGGCTCTCGCTCGGCGTGTGTATAATGTCCCCCAACAGGTCTTCGCCTTCGGACGAGTCTTCTTCGTCAACAGCAACCTATTCTATGTCAGCATTGCTCTAACTTGCTTCAAATCTGGCACTTCGTACTTTTCGTAGGTCGTCTAGCCGATCAAACAACAGGTCCAGCGTCTCCCGATGTAATGTAAGGTCGCTCTGTAGTTCCGCTCGCCTTGCCAGTGGCGTCTGCTCCAGCTTCGTCAGCGCCGCGCGCGCATACTGCAAATTCTATGCCGGAGTGTCAGCATCATTCAGCAGTTTCAAGATGCATCATTCCCCGTCTTACAGCTTCGACCCTCGTCCTCTCAAACTCGCTGTTGCGCAGCCTGCGCTCGCGGTCGGGACTCGGATGCAGCACGGACTGCTTTAACCGGGTGAGGAGCTGCGCAAGCTCTACCGGAGAGAGATCCGGCTGCTCTCCGTCAGGCAGGCTGTGCAGGAGAGCCATGGTATGCGTGAGGGTGGCTTGTGACTTGTTGTGAGGTTTGCGACAGGGTCGAAGATGGATGCATGTGTAGGTACAGCGTTACATGTGGAATTACGTCGCTGGGAGTTGGACATGTGGCTGAAGCTTCGCAGCGCGCCACAGGCGGCCGATTTAGGCAATCTACCACCGCAAGAGGTCACTGGGGAGCAAAGACAGGCAACGAACGAGTACCTTATATTAGATGATTAGACGCAGCTGAAAGAGAAGAATTGGAATATATGCTGCTGTAGATCCAGAATGGCTTCCGAGGCGCTCTGAAACTAGGGTCCAACGACAGCCAGTGCTGCCAGTATAGCAAGGTGCAACTATCTCAGGTCGGTCTCTTCCAGCATCACGATGCCACTGAGAAGTCATGAGATGAAGCATACAAGTTTCCTTCATGCCAGATACCCGCTGCTTGGTACCCGTAGACCGCGGAGTTGTAGCCAAGAGCAAAAGATTTTCCCTAGATTCGTAAACCCGCAAAGAACTCCGAATACGCCATGCCACCCAGAAAATGTTCCCCTAACGGTAATGCAATCTCTCTCTCGCACTTAGAGGGCACTTCTCATTGCTAAAACCCAGTGCCATATACGCAGACTCAATCCCAGTAGGAGAGACCTTATCCTGTCTCCTAGGCTGACGACATGGAGCTCCCGTGTCCATGCGCAAGAGGCCCATCCTTGATAAAAGCCGTCGTTTGATCGGGGTCGGAGACTTGGGAGGTTTTGTAAAGATGATTCCGCCGCTCAATCTGAAGACTTCAGAGACTGAATCCGCCGTTTGAGAACCCGTCGCTGAGTATTTGGTTTTCCATATCGACAGCGGCCCAACGTGTTGCCTTCTTCGCAGCGAGAGTCATCATTCCTTGGCCTCGTCTCCTTCGTTCTTCGCCAGTGATTCCCTCAACCTCTCCTCCTGCTTCTTCCAGTGTCCTCCCTCTTCGTAATCGGAGCTGATCTTGAGCGCTCTCCTTAGCCGCTCGCTCTCCTTGATCTTGGCGTCGGCCATTTCGTGCACTTGATGCTCCTTGAAAGCCCTCCTCGGCGCATTGTTCTTGTTCTTAGAGTTCATCTCCGCAAGCAGCTTCTTCCGCAGCTCGTCGCAACGGCGATCAATCTCCTCTTCCTCAACCCTACGGAACAGTTAGCACCGCTGGCCACGCCCACGACTACGTGTCTGTCCAGATCGCACATACTCTTCTTCCTCCAGCTGATCTCTCAGCTCAAAGACCTTGACCTCAATCTCCCTCTTTCGGTCGTGCTCGAGAATCGCCTTGTCGGGCTGTCGCTGCTTGTGTCGCATGTCGCGATCTTTGGGATACGGCGCGGCGTAGTCGCGCGGCCTGACCTGGGCGAGGTTTCGCTGGACGTAGCCAGAGGTTCCGCTGCCTCGCGGCGTCGAAAGGCCGACATTGTCAGACATGGCTGCAAGTATAATGTGACGCTTGGAGGAGTGTTGAGAGGCTGCATGTATTTGATGTCGATTCGAGGCTGAAAATCAGGACTTTGGTCGGGCTGAAGACCCAGACTTTGGAGGTTCGAGATCCGCTGCTGCAAGTTGGCGCGACAGCCGTCATAGCGGCTTCTCTAGCGCCTATGCCGCTGAAAGTCCACTGCAGCCAGCAGGCCAGGACGCTTTCGTCAGGCGGTGAGGATCAGTACACCGATAAAGTGGCGGCAGAACTCGATAATGGAGGGGCAAATCGGCAGACGCGCCCCTCCAGACTTTGATACCCTGCATTAACGACGAAGGATCCGTATGAGTCAACCTCTGACTGTTTTCATCCTTTAATCCATCCATATCAGCTTTTCAAGATCCTTCCCAATCATTTTTCATCTTCTTGGTTCCTTGACATCTGCTGATTTCTTCAAAATGCCACACTTGCCCGAAAAAGACCCGAAAGAGGGCGAGCCCGCCGTCGTCTTCCCTCCCGTCACCAAAGACCACATCCAGAACTGCTCATACGAAGCCTGGTTCCCCAAATACCGGAGCTCATGTCTCAAGTCTCGCATCATCCCGCTGCCGCCAGCGTTTGTTTCGTACCTGCATGAAGACGGCATCATCCTCGCAGACGATGACGAAGCAAATGAGCCAGAGGACACCGAATGGTCGACTCCCGCGGCCACGCATCCTCGGGTAACACCCTACGACTCTTCCGACGATGAAGACGAGGAAGAGGAGGAAAGGCTGCCGCCAAACAAGCGCTTCCCGGAGACGCACGAACTCATCAAGCAGAAGATTGCTGAGCTCGGCGGCGCCGTTGCGCCAAAGCTCAACTGGTCGTCCCCCAAGGATGCCAAATGGATCTCGCCACATCAAAACACGCTCAAGTGCACAACCCCGAACGACATCTACCTCCTCTTGAAGTCGTCTTCGTTTGTGTCACATGATCTTCTTCATGCATTCGACGACTGCACGGATACTCCACCGGCGAGACCCTTCAAGCCCGTTCTCGTTCTCAGGCCTTTCTTCACACCTCACGTTGCCCTGGAATTTAGGTGTTTCGTCAAGAACCGTTCGCTCATCGGAATCACGCAACGAGATTTGAACCATTACGACTTTTTGGAAAGGCTTCAAGGGCAGCTGTGGAAGAAGATCAGGACGTTCTTTTATCAGAAGCTGAGGCTGACGTTTCCCGATCCTTGCTTTGCCTTTGACATTTACATACCTGGTAACACCTTTGCCGAGGATGGCTTGGGCAAGGTGAGGCTCATGGACATTAATCCATGGGCTCCCAGCACGGACAGCCTGCTGTTCTCATGGGAGGAGCTTCTTACCATGGAGCCCGAGAATCCGCTGTACGGGTCCGTTTCTGAGGATCAAGCAGATGGAAGCGGGGGAGAGACGGCAGATGAGACGGATGACGAGGCGGGAGACGAGTATAGCCCGGATCGCCAGCCAGAGATTCGCATCGTCCGGAAGAACGACCCAGAGGCCTACAACTTCAGCTCGCCTCAGTACTCGGCTCACAAGCTTCCAAAGGAGGTTGTGGATGCCAGTCTGGCGGGCGAGGGTGGCTTGAGGGAGTTTGCGGAGCGGTGGAAGGAGATTACCGAAGGCCGAGGCCAGGGAATATGGGAGCAGCCCAGCAACCTGAATGCCAGAACGTGAGGATTGGGAGACACATAAAGGTTGATATACAAGAAGCATAGAGCAACATTGGCTGAGTGTAATACTGATAGCATCGAAAATTCACGATGTTTTCACACTTTATCTTCAGCCAGCAATAATACCTAGCATGCAAAACAGCAGATTCATAACACCAATCTGAAATAGAGGCGTGAAGCTCCTGAACTGCCGTGCTGGCCCAGCATGAAGCTGCACTGAGGTGCTGGGCAACCATCACTGCTTAGGTCATGCAGTGCCCCACATGCCACCTCTGTTACCTCCATAGCTTGGACCAGCTGAACTGAACTGAACCACAACAGGCATAGAGGTACCTGACCTCACCTGTGCTAAGCTCAACCAGTGACATCCCATCTCCAAGCTCACCTCTACAGCTACCTATCAACACCAAGCCCGTCCGTCAACATGCTGGCCATTGGCCCCCCCAAGATGCCTCTGCGCTCCGCCGACGGCTCGCAGCCCGACGCCTCCCTGCAGCACCTCTCCTGCGCCGCCTACCGCGCCCGCACCGCCGCCGACATCGCCTACGCGGCCTACGGCGACCTCGTCAAGATCGACAGCGCCCTGTGCAAGAAGCTGGCCTCCGAGGCCGCCCTGCGCGAGCCCGTCCAGCGCCGCGCCGACCAGAAGCTCAACATTGAGCGCCGCAGCAACGTCGAGGCCCTGCTCGCCCACATGACGGGCCAGCCGGCGCCCAACCCGTGCAAGAACTGCCGCAAGGGCCACGGCCCGTGGTCGCAGTGCATCGTCTACGAGGGCCAGATGTGCGGCAGCTGCACCAACTGCTGGTTCAACGCGAGCGGCTCCCGATGCACGTTTCATGGTGAGTTTGGATGGAAAAGGGGGAGGGGAGGCCGGTGTCTGTTTACTCTTGCTTTCGTTCCTTGTTTACCTCGTCTCCATCTCATCCTTCTTTCACCTGCTTCACCTTGTTTACCCCCCCTCCTTCTCAGCGACATGATCCGTCACCAGCTCCCTCCACGTCATTCCAATGCTGATTATCCCAAGTAGAGAACAACCATCCGATGCCGCAGGCCTTGTTGACCAACTCCGCCGCCGCCGCCTCGGGGGCCAGCATCCTCGCCTCGCTCTCTCAGGCGCCCCCTCCACCGCCGCCCAACCCTAGCCTCTCCGTCGACGTCCACCACTGGGGCCTGTCGGACTCGACCAAGCGGCTCATCACCCAGACCATCACCGACGTCGCCACCTTCTCCAAGAGGGAGCGTTTTCTGGCGCGCATCGAGGCCGCTGCTAAGGAGCTCGGCATGCGCATTGCGGAATACGAGGAGTACATGAGGACTCCCGAGGGCGTCGCCGAGCAGAACGCCGCCATTGACAGGGAGCGGGCCCAGACTGCCTATGCTCAGGCTACCGAGATTACCATGGCGGATGCTCCTTGGGATGGGCGTCTGAAATGAGCTCTTCTGCGCTCATCCTCTGCTTTTCCTGCTTGATGAAAGCATGGAAATAAGGGGGGAAGGAAAATAAACAGGAAAAAAGGGTTACCTCAAACATCACGACTACTACTTTATCAGCTCTTTTTTCAGCCAGCACACTCCCATCTGACAGGTATTTCATGCCCGAGATTCCACCAGTCCCTTCCAATACTAACATATTTAGCAGATGGTGATCAACTGACACATCATTCTTTGCCATATCAAGCCAAAGCCGAGCCACCGGGCGAGCTCGAAATCTGCGTACTGCTCTAGTCCGTTCTATATACCCAAGGATAAATCGCCGCATTCTGGATGCTTGCTATTTCGGTATCGCACTTCCGGGAAAGAGATATTGGAGACTCTGATCCCACGTCTTGTCTACACCATATTCGTGATCACATAACACATTCACAGACATTTGGTCCCTGGCAACTCAAGCTTTGCGCGCTTCTTCATTTTTTTTTCTTCACCTTCATCTTGGGTTCTACCACTTGGTTTTGACTTTCAGGGCTCTGGGCATTTTCTTTTCTTTCTTTTTCTCTTCAAGGTTCTTGTTGCTATTGATGAAGTTAGGAAAATCTTGGTCACGAGTTTTTGATGCATATCCAGGGGCAGAAGTCGGAGCAAATCCATTGCTTTTCTTTTCTTATTTTCCCCCCTCATGAGAGGATATATACCCCCGTTCTATGCTGGGGGCTAGGTTAGGCAACCCATAGGACATGCGAATACCCATTTGGCTTTTCTATTCTTTGATAAGTAGTCATCAACTCTATAAGTTCCATACTTTTCCTTGTGATGATCATGCAAGGATGTATGAAAATGTAGTTATAACGAATTCTTCGAGCGTATATTCTGGAAACCACTAGTTAACGTGTTGACGTTTTCTTTTCGACTTTACCCAGGGCTTTCCAAGAGGAGCATAATCACAATCACATAGAACGTCTCATCACAGGAACATCAACATCAACCACGGAAAAGGGCCAATGTCACCAAAAGCCCAACGTCACAAAAGGAGCCACAGAGCGTTAAAATTATTGTAATCATAACAACTAATTACCATGAAAATCAAGACGAAGAAAAACAACTAATTACCATGAAAATCAAGACGAAGAAAAATAAAATGAATAGAAAGAACAAGAATATAAAAGACAATTTTACACCTACCCCAATGCTTATAGAACATCCTCCTCCTTCCCCCCCTTACCTACCTACCTACCTACCCAATGTCCTCATATCCCATGTTCCCTCCATCGACTTTGCCACGCACAAGAATTCAAGTAATAATAAGAGTAAAGATGAGAAAAGAAACCAAAAGTGTTAAAAAGAGGAAATAGTTAAAAGAGAAGAATGCAAGGCGCAAAGATTCCATACGCATGACTTTGACTCACAGCACCAACAAGACATGAAGCAGAAAGGAGGAAAATGTCAGCCAAGGGGAGAAGAGAAAACCACGGTCAAAAAGGGCGACGGCACATTAACATAGCTTGACAAGAGACAATGAATATGCGGAAACAAAAAACTGGAGCTTGGATACATGAAAAAAGTAACACACTTTTTTGTTGAAAACAATGACAGGCCGCAGAGACAGAGAGAGAAAAGAGAGAAAAAATGTGTGGTTTCATAATTAAACAAAGTAAATGGCCGCCGCCCATTCGCACCATCGTGTCAGATGTAAGTAGTTTCCCTTCTTCCATGAGCTGCCACGCCGTTTTCCCAGTTCTCCCCCCCGACGGCCTCTTCTCCCCCTTCCTCACAAACGACGTGTGGCCACAGCGTCTTCCTTTTTCGGAAACGAACAAGAGAAGATTTCGTTTTGATACACAGCATCTTGCCGACAATCCTTGTAATAGCTCTCACAAGTCTTGCAGAATGCCGAATGCTCGCCATAGAGTCTTAGCTTTAGAAAATAATACCATTATCTAGGACAGTCGAAGATTGCGAAGGAGAAGCCCGCAGAAAAAAAGAACAAGTTCCTTGAGCTGGCTTTCGTGTCTCGCTGGCGCAAGGAGAACAATCAAGATCATGAGCCGTATCTCCGTGGCCCATCTGGTGGCGGTCGTAATCGAGTTTGAGGGTATTCGTGCGTCTTAAAAAAAAAAAAGTGAACATATGATAGAAAAAGAAAACAACAATCAACAAGTCGTCTAAATGAGACCGCATAAGCGAAGGTTCTCCTGGATGATAATGTCTAGCACAAGATTGTTAGTCGAGATTGAACCAATAACAAAGAGGAGGTGTAGCCCATGTCATACCGTTGACAGCCGCCATGACAAAGCGAATCTGGGTGGTGTCGGTGGCGCAGGTGAAGTGTGTGTAGATCTGCTTCGTCTCGTGCTGGTTCAGGCTGACGAAGCGGTTCAGGATGTAGTCGCACGCCGCCGCGTAGTCGTCGCCGCCCTCGTAGTCGGGGAAGTAGTTCTTCATCGGGCTGACCGGCAGCTTCTCCTTGAATCTGTCGATCTTGTTGAGGAAGAGAATGATGGACGTCTTGATGAACCACCTGGAGTTGCAGATGGAGTCAAAGAGCGTCAAGGCCTCCTGCATTCGGTTGACCGTCTCGTCCTCGAACAGCAGCTGATCGTACTCGGAGATGGCGACCAGGAAGAGGATGGTGGTGACGTTCTCGAAGCAGTGGATCCACTTCTTTCGCTCAGATCGCTGGCCACCGACGTCGAACATGCGGTAGGTCAGGTCGCCAATGATGAATGTCGTCTCGGTGATACCGGTGGTCTTGACACGTGATCGGAGGACGTCCTGGTCGTTGGGCATGTAGTCGGGAGCGGCAATTCGCGCGATATTATCGAAGTAACTGGTTGCCAAGAGGTGAGTATATATGCGATGGCATGCGCTTTCGCGGCGTCGGCTGGGGGACAACAACTTACTATCTTGCTGAGTCGTTCAGCTGATATTCGCGAGATCGCTTAAAGCACTCCTGCACACCATGATCCTTCCACAGAGCCTCGATGGCACCGCCGACTTCCGGGGGCAGGACATCGCCCTCAATCTGAGCGGGCTGGATGAAGATGGTCTGGACGTGGTACTCCATGCGCTGGTCCTCGAGGGGCAGCTCGAGAGACTCCATGGCCTCGAGAATGACGCGCATGGACTGGACCGTGTTGCTGAAGATGATTTCCTTGAACGACTCGCGTTCGTCGCGAGAGTAGCCGCCCTCGTGGATCAGCTTCATCTGCTTGAGAATGGTTGACTTTCCAGATTCACCAGCACCTGTCATTCGTTGGATGGATCATTAGTCGGGTCGCGTTCCTCGCGGAGTTGGGACGGAAGAGCAGATGGCTGCGAGGCCGCGGCACATGGCACATACCCAGAAGCAACATCTTGATCTCGTTGCGCTGCATCATCTTGTCCCGCTTGAGCTGATTCTCAATCTCCTCGTTCCGGGCCTTGCCCTCCTTGTCCTCGGTAGACATTCCGCAACCCATGTTGGCGACTGTGAATGGTAGACTGAATATAAATCGACTAGGAAAGAGAAAATTATAATGAGGTGAAAATGAATGATCCGCGTATGTTACGTGTCCGAAGTCGCCAGTAGTGGTGCGGAAAGCTGATTACTGTCGAAGAGGAGTTCTGGGTTAGTCAGGGGCTCGTCGCAGAAATTGAACGCTGGCGCCTGCGAACGGCTAGAGGCAATCGCGACGGTGCACGCGCGGAAGCGTCAACGGCAAGCAGCTCAGTGAGAGGATTCGCGTCAGTGTCGCTCACGAGACAAAGGTGGACGGCTGAAGGTCGAAGGAAGCTGCAAAGCGCAGTCGCGATTGATGAAGCCCTATCCGCAACGCCACACAGAGAGGGAAAAAAAATAAAAATAGAGACAAGGACAACGTGGAAGCGAGGCTCCTTCGGGGTTGGCAGGAACAAGAAAAAAGCAAATAGAACAAATAGCGGGAAAGGAGAGAGAAGGGGAGTCGAGGAGTGAAGAGAGAGAGGGATATGCTTACTAGAATGACGGCCTGCTAGGCGAGGAATGAAATGCCAATGGCGGGCAGTTCAAAGGCAGACACGAACAAAAACCGCAAGGAGAGAAGAGAAGATGGCCAAGGAAGGGAGTTGGTGCGCAGGTGTGGAAGACGCAGATTTGGGCGTTCGTGTGAAATGAGATGCGCGACGGAAATGGAGATTCGGGGGGGGGAGGAGCAGCAGCAAAGCAGCAGCAGCGGCTGGGGGAGGATGTAGAAGAGAGGCCCTGCTGCAAAGGGAATGGCCGAGCAGGAGAGCTGGGCAACGGGTCTGCTACTAGCAGCAGGGCCAGGTACTCGCGCAGGTATAGTGGCGGCCTGCGGCTGGTACTATTGCCGTAGGGGGCCTCTGGCGGCGGTACCTGCTGGGGACCTGCTGGGGACGCCTGCGAGTACTTGTACTAGCGCTGCGCGAAAAGGGAGCGCCGCTGTACTTGCGCTGCACCGTACCTGAATCCGCCCTGGAAACTGTGGAGATGCCCAGGGTTCGCCGGGGTCTGTCTGGGCGGGTTCGGGGGCCTGGAGCTGGAGCTTCAGTGGCTCCACCGCCGCTGCAGGCAGGGAGCGCGCTGCGAGGAGCCGTCACGTTATAACGGGGGCCAAGGGCACGCAGCAGCCCGAACCAGTGGACCTGCACGGTGCATGGCTGCGGTGATGCGCGCGGGAGGAGGATGCATTCGCACTGTATATCTCCCTCTGCGCGTGTACACGGTGCGCGTCGCCGCCGACACTTGGCCCGCCCCGTGTGTCTGGGGCGCGTACCTGTACCCGCTCCCGCGCCGTCCTGGTCGTAAAGCTGTACCCGGCGTCTGCTCAAGCTGCGGGAGCTGCTGCAAAGGACGCACAGGTCGGTACCTCTGGGTGGCTTGGCCGGGATCTCCAGAGATACATGATGCTGCTTTAATTGCATGCCCGATCGAGCGCTGGAGCTGCACGGGGCCAGTGGCGCGCACTGTGCTGCTATCGGTCGAGAGTCGCAGGTGGACAAAGTGGCAGCATAATGGTTAATTTCAGCGACCGCATGGGAAGGCAGGCCAGTGCTGGCCGCCGCTGGCGAGAGCCTCACCTCCTCACCTTCGCTCATATGCGGCCGGAGCAGGCGACGAATCATGCAGTCTGATGAGACCCCGTTGCGTGATGGCTCCGGCGCAACGCAGAGAGCAGCGAGTATCACGGCCAGGCTGCAGTGCGGTGCCACGCGGCTCAGCAGCAAAAAGGATCATTGGATGGATGGGGGCGCCAGACAACAGAAGGCTCGAACGCATGTCAGGCTGACTGTTGGAACTTGTGAGGTCAACCTGGTGCTGTGATGGCAGCCTCTCTCGCCATGTATCGGTACGAGTCGTCTGCACGTCTTGCCTTGCCGCACTCCGTACAACTAACCTGAGCCCTTACCTTATGCACGCACTACCTCTTATTACGCGGGTCAGCATCGCCTTACTAGTATACTAGTATTCCCTTTCCTGCACTTTTTAATGTCCCAAGTGCCTCAACTCATCTTGGTGAAGCGGCCAATCATGAGGGCACATGGACTCCAGGATGCTCAATTTGGCACGAACGGGGGGGTTCGACCATTAGCCGGCTCAATGGCGCCCCTGGTCTGGGCCACTGAGAGCGTCGGGAAGCCCAGGAATCAGGGTGGGAGTCGAGCTGCGGTGGTGGAGACGACGGTCCTAGAGCAAGCAGGCGGGCGACCAGGAGATCCCTGGAGGAAAAGGGCCTGATCCCTGGCGGGTTGGTGCTCTGGCGCGCAAGGGGAAGGCATCGCGACCCCCATGGCCAATTTCAACGTTGACGATGCTGATGGTCCGTTTGCCAGGCCGCAGCTTGTTCAATGAAGTACTGTATAGTCTACTACCTAGGTTTGTTGTTGCTTGCTGCGTCATCTTGCCTCTCTCTCTACCCGGTACCCTCGCACGGGCCGGGTCTGTCTTCCTTCCCGAGTTCTTCTTCTTCCTCATCCTCCTCCTCCTCTCTCTGATTTGTCAAGATGCCGAAACAATCCTGCATATCATCGCCTCGCAGGATGAACAAGGACGAATCCAAGTCCGCCGCAATCACTGACGATCGCCAGAATGGCTTCCATCCTCTGCCAGGGCAGCAGATTCATCTCCTGCAAAGCGGAGACTCAAGGGACCAGGGGGGCATCCCCGACCAGGAACATGCTTGTACAGGTGCTGTGTCTGCTCCGTGCAGGCGACCTGGACCATCGTTAGTCGCGTCGCCTTGAGGCTTCTCGAACAAATTTATTGGCTTCTGTTACTCCGTTCCATTGCCAGATCAACAACGGTTTTGGCACGCTTGGACTCGACCGCACCCCGCGCGATATCACGGAGTCCTCCGAGCAGGAGACATCAGACGAGTCTTGCGCACATGGGTTGCGAAGGTGATACAGCCCTGTTTGCTGCTGCTTCGTCCTTTTGTGCGATGGTAGTAGTCTCCAGTCTACTACTACATACTCGTGTACGATGACCGCCAATTTGCGAGACACAAGATGTTACCTACTTGCAGAGGCAATCATGCTCCTCCGATCCGCGACACATGGCGCCTGTCGTCCGTCGTACAAGCAAATCCAGCTCCAGCATCGTACGGAGCAAGACTACGGAGCTTTTAATCAGACGGGAGGTGCATTAGTCCATCTGCGCCCATGTCCGAGTATTAAATTGCATGTGAGCACCTGCGTCGAGCCGAGCAGCAGCAGCACCAAAGGCCCAGTAAACGCCACTGTCTTCACCGGACAAACAGGTCCATCCAGCCCATATTACCTGGAGAGGACAGGGCAAGCAGAGGAGGCTGATACATACAGCGGCCTGGGTGTTGAGGCGGCAAATATCCAAAACACTGGCACGGCATTGAGCGGCAGCATCTGACGCAAACTGGCCGCTGTTTGAGAGCAGATCCAGGGGGGGGTCTGAGCCAGTCGTGCCACGCGAAGAGCAGCAGAAGAGGGGAGATCATGCCGGTTTGACACCATGTACCCTCTTCCTCGCACATTCGTATCCCCCTTGCTCCTCGGTGCTACCAGAGTTGGGGGGGCATTCTGGGACCAACTGGTTCGATTTCCCCCCTAGCAGCGAGTAATACATACGGGGCGGCTACCAGCGAGCAACCTCAGCTGTCGTCCGCCCTGCTGAGGCTTCGTGCCTTTCGCGGTGTGATGATGTATTATCATACTCGTACGCCATAATACTCGTACATACATACATGCATCCATCCATCTCATGCTCGTTCGTACCTATCTTACGCAACCAACCAAACAATTCGCTCTTTTTCTCGTTTGCAGACGAAGTACGGAGGACGGGGCAGCAGCAGCATTCCGCGGGGTACGACAATGGCCAACAACAGTCAGTTAGCCGACTATCCTCGAGTCCTACGTCGACGATTGGTGCTCAATTCCATCTACAGTACTGCACCAGATCCCCTCCTGGGGTATTGATAGCACTCGTACGTACATACAGATTGGACACAGGTCTCCATTGCCGCCATGGTTACAGGCGCAGGTCCAAAACGCCGCCGCCTGCTGCTTGCTTGACTCTGTCTGAGCGCTCATCTGCGCCGAATCGCTAGCAGCCCTCATGTTGGCTCGCTCCACAGCCTGACCGACCGGCCTTGTCGACTACCTAGTACCTACTGCAGGTACAACATATTCATACTCGAACGGGAATTTCACTCCTACCTGTTGGGTCTCTTCACACTTTACAAGGCTTGAACGAGACGGGGCTGAAGTAGGGAGCCTCTTACACAATGGATGCCAGGAGGCGGGTTGAATAGGGACATTGTCTCATTCCTTGTGAACATGCGATGAAGCATCCAATTACATACCTATCACTCACTTCAATCCTTTGCCGCTATTACACGCACTTCTGGGATCCCTACAGTTGCTCGTACGAGAACCTTCTGGGCAACAAAAGACAAAACACTACCTTGACGAGTCCCGTACATCTGCCGATACGACGCAGCTTTTGCTTGTCGTAATAACAATCTGTTAGCCGTCGCTCACGATCCATCATCTGAATGCCTCGTTGACCGAAAGACCACGCCCGCTCGCCTTGCTTGGCGCCGGAGAGGCGGTTGAACAGCCAATTCCGCTGCTGGTCGCTCAAAGACAGTATATGTAGCGAAGTCGATCAACTGTTGGCGCCACCAACTTCATGTTGTTGGCTGTTGGGCATTGACAACCTCTACAGGACTCTCGCGCGTGAGTGCATTTCGCAGCTCCTCTCCTTGCGTCTACTACTTGTATTACTACTAGATCGATGCCGTTTACCATCAAGGGCGGACGAGGCATCCCTCAATCGACAAGCGCGCGCGCACAGCTCCAACCGTTCAGTCATGCCTCCCCTGAACCGGGGCCAGCCGCTGCAGGAGATGACGGGCCTGGGCCATGCAACGCCATGGAAGCTCGACTTGATTACGGCGTCGCGTCTGTGCGGACGCAGTACAGAGCACATGTGCTGCCTTGCATATCCTGTCAGAGCAGCAAGAATCCTTCGTGCACATCCTAGATGCAGCGATTGCAAAGGGCGCAGCGATCCTTGTGATCCTACACTGTGCCTTGCAGCGCTCGTCCGCTGACGACGGTTCATGGGCTTTACAGGCGGCTTCCAGAGCTCGATTGGTCTGTATCCGTAGATCCGCTGGTGTTTGCACTCCCATATGGCTTGTCGACGACGACACGGGCCTTACAGTATGTATGTATGTACTCGTCGACCGAAATGGCAATAGTGATCATCGTGTGATCGCACCTCACTTGCGACTGGAACATGACTCTTGTAATTCATGCGGCCGACGGCACAAAACGGTTGATCAAACAATCAAGTGTGCCGGAATTCCGCGGCAGGTCTCGGTGATGTTTGATGTTGCAGCATTTCATTACATACCGCTCAGTTGTCGCTCAGTGACATCGAGTTGCAGGCACGGCAATTGGAAATGCCGGGCCAGGCGATGTGGCGGAATCCCGACGAGATGCGTTTCAATCCTTCCGGCGAAACATGAGAGCAGCCCCAAAACCTGCCGAGTAAAATGGCGAGAGAGAGAGAGAGAGAGAGACGCCACCAGCATGGCAACAGCCGCTTCCATGTTGGCATCTGGAAATTACCCTGGAACAATCCGTCCGCGATCTCCAGCAGCCTTGGCCAGGATGCCGGTCTCATGCCTACCTATTAGTCCAGCTACTCGTAATAATACCTGACGTTCGTATTGAAGCCAATGAGCCTGGCATCACCCTTGCTTCCTCTTAAAGGGAGAAGATGCCTGCTTCAGTGTCTTGGGTTTTGGGTTTTCCTTGAACTTCATGCAGCTTGTCATTGGAAACAAGTCCACTACGTACTGAGTAGTAATAGTAGAAGCCCATGCCATTCCAAAGCGAGACAGGGAACCAGGTGCAATAAGTCAGGGGACTTTTGTCTTCTTCGCCCTGCCGAGGCATCTCTGCTTCGGCCCATGTGAGTTCTCTGGACAAGGCTCCTCAGCCCTTTTCGCACGTTTCATGACAGACAATATCCACGTGGAGATCTCAGTCCATCGGGATCAATCTCACGAGGCTCCCGCTCTGTATATTACATCGTACTACTAACTCGAGCCATGATTAGTAGCCAAAATGAGATGTGCCCCGTGCAGGTAAGTAATACTACGGACTTGTCCGAGCAATTGCAGAAGCTCGACAAGAACTCGATCAATGGTCTGTATCAGATCCTGGTGTGCGCATGTCAACCTACGGCTGTAGGATGCACTCTGCGATGGCTTGTGGATTGGGCTTTTGAAAGCAGTTGTTCTTGCAATCTCCGTTTCTTCTGATTAGATTGTATGCGCCAAGGCCTTGATACTCCGTAGATTAGGTACATGTAGTCTGTACATGTAGTCTGTAGTACCGAGCCTTGGCTCTTTAGCGGTGTGGTTAATAGAACAAAGTATCATAGGAATTTGCAGTTGAGAAGGGATCAATCACAGGGTATCTCGACACTTCACTCGTCATCGGAAGCCCTGTGTATAGAGCTAAACATCACAGGCTGCATGTAATGTCAGCATCAGGGTAGTACGTAGGTAGTAGTTAAGAACCAAAAGGGTTCCTCCAAAGTACATGGCAAGTATACAATCGAGGTAAGACCTTCAGCTAGAGCCGTGCTTCACCCAGAAGGTTCTTGACCTTCGGTACCTAGGCAGCGTCTGATACGTCAGAGATGCGTAAAACAATCACAAGCCACCCCAGAATCAGCGTCAATGACGATGTCCGGCCGCAAAGCCACCCAAGCGCCAGATTCAACGCTCTCAGATGTGAATCGCGCTGCGGTGGAGGCGCCGGATCTGCCGCCTACTCCCCGATTTCCCTCCAGAATGTGGCTGGTTCGGGTTCCAGCCCGACTGGCCGGCGATTCTCCAATCAGCCGCGAGCTGGATGACATTTTCTGCAAGCGCCCAACTTTTGGGAGCCATTGGATGGGAAACATTGCACATTTGAACACTGAACGTTTCCGTCTAGGGGAGCATTATACTTCTCGTGAACGGCGTCTCATTTTGTTTTTCTTCTTCTCTGTTTTGCTGCTGCAACTTGGAGTAATATCACTCATGCTTTGGATGAAGAGGTGAAGATTGGATCAGCACTGGCAGAGAGACGCAAAGATGTCGATTCCTATGACGCGGCTGGGCAATCGCGGTGAGTCGCTGGTCAAGAACAAGCCTCAAAGCGCCCTCTCTGCATTATACTTACGGTGAGAGGCGCTTGTCTGGCACAACCTGCTGATATCGAGAGGAACAAAATCACACAGCCTTTACCCACGAGGACAACGCAGATGTAGAGCGCGAGTACGACCGCCTGCGCGATCTGGCCCGTGCCGAGGCCAACAAGCGCAACGATTGCTTCGAGCGTGTACGTTGAAAAAACCCACCGCCCAGCCCTCGATATCAGAATGAAAACACACACAAAGCGGTGGAAAGAAGAAAAAGAAAAGAAAAAAGTACCCAACGGACTGACATTGACGGGATTTCTCCCCCCCCCCCTCCAGAGCCGCCGCGCATACGAAGACGGCGACGGCGCCAGGGCAAAGGCCCTCTCCAACGAGGGCAAGGCGCACGACGCCAAGATGCGCGAGTACAACCGCCAGGCGTCCGAATACATCTTCCGCGAGAACAACGCCCCCGGCCGCGTCGAGCCCGACAGCATCGACCTGCACGGCCAGTTCGTCGAGGAGGCGGAGCGCATCCTCGAGCAGCGCATCCGCGCCGACCAGGCCCGCGGCCAGACGCACCTGCACGTCATCGTCGGCCGGGGCAACCACTCGGCGAACCACGTCCAGAAGCTCAAGCCCAAGGTCGAGGAGCTGTGCCGCGAGCTGGGGCTGCAGTACGGCACCGAGGACAACGACGGCCGGATCTACATCAACCTGCAGGGCGGGGAGCCGGTTCCGCCGCCGAAGCCGTCGAAGCCGCCCCATGGCGGGCAGCAGCATCATCGACCTCCCCAGCATCGGCCTCCGCAGGAGGAGTATCCCGAGGAGGAGGCGGAGGGTCTTATCCCTCTGCTGCTGCGGAAGCTGGAGAAGGCTTGCTGTGCGGTCATGTAGACGTGTCGCGGAAGCAATGCCCTCCTGCTGGTTCTGGATATACATGGGCATCATATTGCTTTTGTTGCGATTTGTTATTGGATTTACACGCGTATACCACTTCGAGACCTGGTCTTTATACACTCAAGGCACGATGGGCTTTGACGGAAGAGAAAATGACACATGTTAGATGAAGAACTAGAGACTAATCTATCATAGAGAAACGCACATATCCGCCAAAGACTGAATCACATCCAAACTCTTCTACCAAGATATCCCGAAGCAGACCTCAAAAGGGGGGTATTGAACACTCTAGTAATCCCATTGCCGTTCCGCGCTCGTCCTATGATAACCTTTTTTTCAAATTCACCCTTAGTATATAACCCATCCCATCAAACGCAGACACCCGCCCATCTCTCTCGAAACAGTCTTCTCCTACTTACTGCCGAAAGCTTGCATCTCCTCGTCGCTTCTGGGCACCGGCTGCGGCATCGCCTTGTCCAAGTTGAACCCCAGGACCTCCGACACGAGCGTGACAATCATCTCCATGAGGGAGGACATGCCGAGGTAGAGCGCGGCACTGGAAGTGATGCCGCCAAAGATGATGAGGCACGAGTACGTGAGGCGGACGACGATAAGCGGGAAGCAGACGGCAACGGTGAAGATGATGCGGTGCTCGCCCGCACCCACGTGGCTCTGGTTCAGCACGGCGAGGAGGATGGCAAAGGCGAGGAGGGCCGTGATGGCGATGAGGATGCCCAGCGCGGCGTGGCTGATTGTGGAGTATTCCACCTTGGGCTTGCCGTCGACGACGGTGAAGTTGGATTGGGTGCCGCCCACGATGAGGAGGATGATGGCCAGCAGCATGAGCAGCTCGATGAACTTCTGGTGCTGCGGCCGGATGAGGATCCGTCCTTTGCTCTGGATCGACACAAAGACGCGAGAAAGGAGGCCGAGAGAGAGCATGATGAGCGGCGCCAGGCCGATGCCCTCGAGCGTCATCCAGCCAATGTACAGGTCGATGTTGTTCGGGGACGAGATGGTCGCGAGGCGGAGAGAGGCGCCGATGATGCGGGCGAGGGAGAGGATGACGAGGGCCCTGAAGCCGGCGTTTTTGGCGAAGCCATGCTTGAGGCAGAGGAAGATGCCGCCAAAGAGGGCAAACGTGTAGAAGGAGAGTTCGGCGATGGCGATGTCGTCGTATGATTCGAGGGAACGGGCCATTGTGTTGTTAGGGGATAGGGGTTGAGCCGTGTATGTGTAAGTCGGAATAAGAGCAGTGGCAAGGTTCAGGAACGTTCCGCAAGGGTATGCTTTTTTTCTTCAACAAGTGATATCTCCGAAGATACTCTTGGTTGTTCTTGAAGAATGGTTGAGACTGTCTTTGAGAGTCTGCTGATGCTGTAAAAGTGCTTCTGAACAACACAAGACGCAGGAAACCCTCGAGTTTATAACCTTTTCGCATCGCCAACCAACCCTCTCTCCAAGCCTCTCCATCCTCATGAACGCTACGGCTACCGGCACACGGCTAGGCTGAATAGTAGCAAGAATATCATTGAGCAATTGCTCTATGGTTGCAGCCCCTTTGCTCGAGTCCCATCGTCGCCAGACGCCTTACACGCAACCTGCCTCATCAGCCCTGGGGGCATCTCCATCATGAAGCTCCAGGCACAGGAACCGCAACAGCAACACCTGATTGGCCGCGTTGAATGAATTACCGCATGAGGAACAGCGCCATCTCTCAGGATCTCTCTCTCGGCGCCCTAGCCTCCAACGTTTTAGCTGTAGCCGACTTACTAAGCCTCGCTTAGGGTCCCCGTCTGTCGGTGCTCCGGCCTGCCGACGCGCCGACTCTGGGGTCCAGGCTGTGAATCCTGCTCGAATGGAATGGGCGTTTTGAGAGAGGCGGTGCAGGAGATGCTGCGCTGGCTTGCATGCTGCGAAGCTGGGCTTGGTTCAAAAGGGTGCCATGATTCGTGTGCATCTAGTATTAGTTTTTTTCTGTGATATGGTGGACGGTGTACCCGAGTAAGAAGTTTAATTAATCCAGTGGCAGCAGTTGATGATGTTCCAGACCGACAGATTAATGGAGGCAGCCGTCGAGATTCGACTTGAGTTGAGTCGAGTTGAGTCGAGCGGTGACGTCTCCAGCACCAAGAGCACTAATGAAGCACGAGTACTGCCACACAAAAATCTTTGCCCAACCCCCACCATGACAAGACACATGCTACCTTAGATGACCAGCTGCAGTTGCGACAGCATCGCAGACTCCCCCAGAATCAGCTTGAATTCGGCAACAAGATGCCGGTACGTACGTTACTCCCTGCGTAAGTTTTTGCGCGCAAGCACATTGTCACCAAGAGAGATTCATGTTTCTAACGTCTCACGCGCCGCTCTCCAGCTCATCATCCTCACGGGCCTGCCGACGTCGGGCAAGTCGACGCGGGCGAAGCAACTACATGACTACCTCACCGCGCGCATCGCCGGGACAAAGTACCGGCTGCACCTGATATCAGACGACTCCCTCTCAATATCGCGATCCGTCTACGACCTCTCCACAGTGCCGGTGCACACGCGATCGGCGAACGCGAGCGAAAAAGATGCCCGGGCCGCCATCTACGGCGCTGTCAAGAGGGTGCTGAGCGACAAGGACATTGTCATTCTCGATGGCCTCAACTACATCAAGGGCTGGCGGTACCAGCTGCACTGCGAGGCAAAGGCCGTTCGGACGCCGAGCTGCATATTGCAGATTGGGTGCACAAAGGAGCGCGCGCAGCAGGTCAATGAGGCCAGGCTGAAACGAAGCCAGGCTGCTGCAGCATCTGCATCTGACCAAGAGGGCGCTGATGATGCATCGGGCGACACTGCGGAGCCGTACGAGCCCGCGAACTGGGAGAACCTCGTCTTTCGGCACGAGGAGCCTAATCCCATGACCCGCTGGGACAGCCCGCTGTTCACAATTATATGGGAGGACGACGAGGAGCAGGTGAAGAGGACGTTTGACTCGCTCTGGGAAGCCATCGCCGGGGATGGTCGCAAAATCATCAAGCCGAACCAGGCTACGGAGCAGCGAGGGCGCGATGCAAGTGGCGATTACCTGTACGTGCTAGACCGCGAGACGCAGGATATCGTGAAGCGAATCCTGGATCAGCAGGGCGACAATGGCGGCGGCGAGGTCAAGGTGCCTCTTAGCAGTGGTGGCAAGAAGGAGCTCGTCGTCGAGCTGCCGGCGACGAGAAAGACTGGGCTGCCGGAGCTGCAGAGGCATAGGAGGGCTTTCATGGCGCTCAACAGGGGTGGAATTGGGTTGGAAAAGGTGACGAACATGGCTGCCGATACGTTGAGGGAGTCGTTTGTCAACTACCTCAACAATGCATTTGAGAACGAATAGCATTTTTATGGCCTTTGGATAGTAAAACCTGAATGAAGAGATGCCCCTTGATGGGAGAATTCCAAGCAGCCGTTCAAGATTACACACCTACCTAGATAGTATGGATGCAGGGTAGGCGGTATGAAACCAAGCGACGGAGAGCCAACAAGATCTTTTCAGTGAGGGACTCGATTAGAGCAGGGTGACTTGAGCCTAGGTACTCAATTGACGTCTCAAACCAGTCCATGCAGATACCTATCAGGTCGATTACCTACTAGGTAGGTATGTGGGAGCCTTCCTTTGGAAAACGCGCGTCAGATGTTTGAGGCAGTCGGGCTACGGTAAATCAAGTTCAGACGTAGCCGATAAGCAAGCTAATGGTTAAGAATGATCACAGAGGGCAGAAGAGTATTGTTATTTGCGTCCATATCTCAGTTTGACTGTCAATCCAGTTGCACACCCAGCTGAGTAGGGCATTTCATACTAGTACTTGGGAGAATGACAGGAGTGCGAAATGTAGAGCTGCTCTCAAGCTACCCGAGGTTCAGTCACTGCAGGCACAAGTATGACTTCATCGAGGGTTAGCGGGCGTGAGCCGACAAGACTGGACATCAAGGTAATAAGGCCAAGTTTGTATGTATCGTACCGTATGCTTCACTCAACAGGCAGTCCCTGACTCAATACAAAGGCGAAATGGTCGAATTGAAAATTCAAGCATCACGATATCAGGAGGCAAACAATCTTTGATAGAAGCCTCCAGTCCTGTGGCAACACTGAATTGCTTACAAAATGCCAACCTAATCGACTTCTCCAGGCTGCAGCTCGTCATCGTATGCTCTGCCGGGGGAGGTCGGCGTTGTAGCCGGTACCTGCCGTGCGGGCGCATGGATCCGCACCTGCCGGGTACCGTGACATGCAGCTGTTGCGCGTCCCCAGTTGCCTGGCGCTCTCTCTCAGTGGAAGACGGCAGAAGATTCCACTGTGTCCAGCGGCCACAGCGCAGCCTCGCCAGATTACAGCGAGCCGGTAGCGCAGCTCAGAGGCCCCTGCAACATCAATGTTCCGCTCCGCTCAGGGCAGCGCGCGCTGTGATTGGCCCGTGCCCCTCTGTGCTCCGGGGGGCGTGTGGCTACTCGTTAGGCCTTGTGTGCCAGATCGCTCAGGGAACTGATCTCTCCGGACACCTCGAGCTTTCGCCGCTTGCAACCTTCTCTCCTCCATATCACCGTCTTCCCGCGATTTCCACCTTCATAAACCAACGCTCCCTCTCCGTCCTCTGCAGAACCGTGTTGAGGAGGAAGCATCCGCATCTTTCTTTTTGTTCAGATTCCCATCGACTCCGGCCGCGGGCTTGCTCTCACCCCACTTCCATCGTGAACACAGCTCCCAGTCGACATCATGGCTTCCCAGCCTGAAGACCACAAGAAGAAGGTCAACTTGACGTACGTACAGCCTCTGGGGATATCCTCACAGCTTTATTTGGGAGATTACACACATCTAACCGCCTCGCAGCGATCCCTCCGGCGCGGAGGTCAAGCACGTTCGTTCAGCCCACCTTGCTTAGATACCCAGGGCGGGGAAACTGACTTGATGACAGGAAGATGACACCGCCACTGCCATTCTCAAGAAGAAGAAGAAGCCCAACCAGCTGATGTAGGTTCTATCGCTCTGTGGCCGGCATCGATTACTATACTGACTGGGATCAAGGGTTACCGATGCCGTCAACGATGACAACAGCATCATCGCCCTCTCCGAGGCCACCATGGACGCCCTCCAGCTCTTCCGTGGCGATACCGTCCTTGTACGAGGCAAGAAGAGAAAGGAGACTGTGCTCATCGTCCTCGCCGACGAGGATCTTGATGAGGGCAGCGCCAGAATCAACCGTGTCGTCCGTCACAACCTGCGAGTAAAGCACGGCGACATGATTACCATTTCTCCCTGCCCCGATATCAAATATGTGAGTTTGTCTGACATCATCACTCTCGAGGCTACAGCGCATCTAACCGCTTCAAACAGGCCAAGCGAATCGCTGTGCTCCCCATTGCCGACACCGTCGAGGGCCTCACTGGCTCCCTCTTTGACGTTTTCCTCGCCCCATACTTCCGCGAAGCCTACCGACCGGTCAAGCAGGGAGACTTGTTCATTGTCCGTGGCGGCATGAGACAAGTAGAATTCAAGGTCGTCGAGGTGGATCCTCCGGAATACGGCATTGTTGCCCAGGACACCGTCATCCACTGCGAGGGCGAGCCTATTCAGCGCGACGAGGAGGAGAACAACCTGAACGAGGTTGGCTATGACGACATCGGTGGATGCCGCAAGCAGATGGCCCAGATCCGAGAGATGGTCGAGCTTCCCCTTCGCCATCCCCAGCTGTTCAAGTCCATCGGTATCAAGCCGCCTCGGGGTGTCTTGCTGTACGGTCCTCCTGGTACCGGTAAGACTCTCATGGCTCGTGCTGTTGCCAACGAGACTGGCGCTTTCTTCTTCCTCATCAATGGTCCCGAGATCATGTCCAAGATGGCCGGAGAGTCCGAGTCGAATCTGCGAAAGGCCTTTGAGGAGGCTGAGAAGAACTCGCCCGCCATCATCTTTATCGACGAGATCGATTCCATCGCCCCCAAGCGAGACAAGACCAATGGTGAAGTCGAGCGCCGTGTCGTGTCTCAGCTGCTCACTCTCATGGACGGCATGAAGGCGCGCTCCAACGTCGTCGTCATGGCCGCCACCAACCGACCCAACTCCATCGACCCGGCCCTGCGACGATTCGGCCGTTTCGACCGCGAGGTGGATATTGGTATCCCCGACCCGACTGGCCGTCTGGAGATTCTTCAGATCCACACCAAGAACATGAAGCTGGCCGATGACGTCGACCTGGAGCAGATCGCTGCCGAGACTCACGGTTACGTCGGCTCCGATGTTGCTGCCCTCTGCTCCGAGGCCGCCATGCAGCAGATTCGTGAGAAGATGGACCTCATCGATCTTGACGAGGATACCATTGATGCCGAAGTCCTCGACTCCCTCGGCGTCACCATGGACAACTTCCGATTCGCCCTGGGCGTGTCCAACCCCTCTGCTCTCCGCGAGGTCGCTGTTGTGGAAGTTCCCAACGTCCGCTGGGAGGACATCGGTGGCCTGGAGGGTGTCAAGCAAGACCTCCGAGAGAGCGTCCAGTACCCCGTCGACCACCCCGAGATGTTCCTCAAGTTCGGCCTCTCCCCATCCCGAGGTGTTCTCTTCTACGGTCCTCCCGGTACCGGTAAGACAATGTTGGCCAAGGCTGTCGCCAACGAGTGTGCTGCCAACTTCATCTCCGTCAAGGGACCCGAGCTTCTCAGCATGTGGTTCGGTGAGTCTGAGAGCAACATTCGAGACATCTTCGACAAGGCCCGAGCTGCTGCTCCTTGCGTCGTCTTCCTCGACGAGCTGGACTCCATCGCCAAGGCCCGTGGTGGCTCCATGGGCGATGCCGGCGGTGCCTCCGACCGAGTTGTCAACCAACTTCTGACTGGTAAGTTTGTCACTTAACCCATTCACACCATCTCCTACATCTTACTAACTCGTTTGCTAGAAATGGACGGCATGACCTCCAAGAAGAACGTCTTCGTCATTGGTGCCACCAACAGACCCGAGCAGCTGGACCCCGCTCTCTGCCGTCCTGGCCGTCTGGATTCGCTCATCTACGTGCCCCTGCCTGACGAGCCCGGCCGTCTCAGCATCCTCAAGGCTCAGCTGCGCAAGACTCCTGTCGCTGCCGACGTCGACCTTGGCTACATCGCTGCCAAGACCCACGGCTTCTCGGGTGCTGATCTGGGTTTCATTACCCAGCGCGCCGTCAAGATTGCCATCAAGGAGGCCATCACTGCCGACATTGAGCGCCAGAAGGCCCGCGAGGCCGCTGGCGACAACATGGATGTCGACGAGGAAGTTGAAGACCCCGTGCCCGAGCTGACCAAGGCCCACTTCGAGGAGGCCATGCAGATGGCTCGCCGATCCGTCAGCGACGTGGAGATTCGCAGATATGAGGCCTTTGCTCAGCAGATGAAGAATGCCGGCCCAGGTGCCTACTTCAAGTTCCCCGAGGCAGGTGAGGGAGCCACTGGCGAGGCTGGCAACTCCTTTGGCGACGCTGGCAACGATGACGACCTCTACGACTAAGGCACGGCGCAATCGGACCATAAAGAAACAGTCCTCTGGATCCCATGTATTCGCAGTTGAAAATCAACAAAAAAAAATCAGAAAATGAAGGATTATCTTCTCCTACCTACACCCTTCTCCATCAACGCAAAGTTGGTCGGACGGTACTTTAATCGACGGCATTGGGTGGCACACCATTCTGGCCCAGCAGGACAGTAGAAGAGCAGAGAGAGAGAGAGGCCAGCCAAGAGTGTGGCGTTACAGACTCGGCCATCAAAAACATGCCCGGAACATGAAGTTTAGTGGAGGGATTGATTACTTTTCGGGACCCGGGACTACAAGAATAGGTTGCGTTAGCTTGATAGACAAATCGAATGCTTTCCAAGAATCGGGTGCTCGTCCTCCTTGAATGTCATATGCTAGCAGTGACCATTTAGGTGCCTACGAGCCATCTGACTAGGTAGTTTGTGTCAAGGTATCACCACTCTGCTCGTGTAAAGGGCCCGATTCAATCACTCAAGCAGGGTCGTGAATCAGATGATTATTATCGTAGCCAACTTGGCTCTGGCTAAGCCCTATATCAAAATTCCATGGCCATTATCGTTAATCCCCCGTGCGCCTTGATTATTTCGTTTTCACGTGTACCGCATCCTGCTCTGAACCGTTCATGCGTTTCTCCCCTTGAATCATTGTTCCACACAATAGCCATCAGGACGAAGAGAAGAGGAGAGAAGGAATCAGAGGAAGTTGACCAGCTATCTAGAGACCCCTCCCTGCTCTCTCTTTCTCTCCTCGCCACTGCGCTCCCCTCGTATGTCTATATGGTAGTATGATCGAAGAGAAGAGAAGAGGAAGAGGAAGGCAATGATATGAGAAAGAAAACAAAGAACAGGAATACCAGACAGGCACATAGGGAAAAGTAGTTGATGCAAGATAGCTGATAGAAAGAAAGAAGAGAGAGAGAGAGAGAGAGAATTTGCCACAATGACTATGCGTGACGTCTGGTATGGAATAGTCCCATGGTAGGTCTCTTTAGAATCGGCGAGGAACGGCGTCTTCTGCGCTTGCCTTTTGAGGATGGAATGGGAGGAGAAGAAGGAGGAGCGGGAGGAGAAGACTTTATAGTACGCGAACGTCGAGGTGAGGACCGGAGCTTCGGAAGAGTAGTCTTGGGAGGCGAGAGAATAGAAGAAGCGGCATCGGCAGCAGCATCGGTAGCAGCATCGTCAGCAGCAGCAGCAGCATCATCGCTAGCAAGAGGAGAAGGGGGCGTAGACTGCTAGCCGCTGCCCTTCTCCTCGATTTCGCAGACGGCGTCGAGGCTTTCCCTCGTGATGCGGAGGGCCTCTTCTATCACGGAGGTGGGTATGGCGAGGGGCGGCTTGTCCGAGGAGGCGCCGTTGGCTTTCTTGTTGGCGTCGGCGCCGTTTGTCGCTGCTGACGATTTGCCGTTGGCGCTGGACGTGGATGTGGATGTGGACGGCTGGCTCTCGCGGACGTCGTCGAGGACGCGGCGGAGGAGGGCAGGGTAGGTGGTGACTTCGCCGGAGCGGAGGAGGTTCAGGGCGTGGTTCTGGACGGCGGTGGGCCAGTTGGAGGAGTTTGAGTTGAGCGCGTGGAGGAGGGCTTCTTGGATTCTGGGGAGGGGGGAAGGAAATGGAATGGTTTTTATTGTTAGCCGGACGTCGAGGGAAAAAAAAAAGTGAGGTGGGCGGGCAACTGACTTGGCGACGTGGCCGTCTTTTAGCAGTATCGCGTTGATCTGTGATCGCAGGTCTGGGTCCAGCGTTGCGGGCGTGTAGTTTGCTGCCGAGGGCGGCACCTTGACTGGTGTGGATGGTCGCTGCGACATGTTGGGCTGTGATTTTTGAGCGACGACTTTGGTCGGAGATGGCGTGGTTCTGTGATGAAGAGAGCGAGATGGGCGACGAGGATGTTCCAATCAGATGATGCTGAGCGGGCAATCGAGCCCGGCTGTGAGGATTGTGGGAGTAGTTGGATAGAGGCAGGTCGAGATACACTAGCTGGGTGCGAGTGGATGCGGGTGTTGACCGAGACGGCAGCGCGAGTCGACGGTGCTCTTGATTTCCTGTTCGTGCACGGAGCAGGCTGTTGAATGATGACAACAATCAGCAAAGAGAAGACAATGGCAAGGAAAGCGGTGGTATGTTAAAAGAATGTGAAAAGAAGAGAATCAATTGAGGGCGGCGCCACAATGAACTCACCTTCGTCCACTAAGCCGAGACGATCACAGAGGCGCAACAGCTTTCCCACTTTCACAGTCCCGACACCACCTCGGCGCGCCAGGTCAACAAAGACGAAAGCATACAAATGGTCAAGGCCGAGCAAAGGACAGAGACAAATTGGCTTGTCAAAAGGAGGAGGGAGAGAGAGAGAGAGAGAGAGAGAGAGAGGAAACAAAAGGGGGAGGGGGAACAAATTCACAGCCTTGGGGAGGGATGATTTGGAAACAAGGCTGAGGCTGCGCAATGCGTCGTCGTCTGTGCGAGAGAAGGGCCCGTCCTGATGGGAAGAGCTCGGATTGCTTTTGGCCTGTTTCTTAGTGGTAATATTAAAAAAAAAAAAAAAAAAGGTTTCGGCTTCCCGTCGCTCCGTTAATAGGCTAGGGGCTGCGGGTGTTATGTAAGCGGCAAGGCTGAGGTGGGGCAATGGGGGGTGATTGGTTGGGGTAGGGGCGAGTGGGGGTTCAATTGAGGCGCGGAGAACCTCGTTCGTCGGTTGGGCTTGTCAAGTTGTCGAGGTTGAATGAATGCATGTCGCGGCATTCGCAGTGGGAGTGTCTGTGATGGAACTCAACATCATCGACAGACGAATCCCGATTCTGTGCTGGGCTGCTCTCTTTCTTTGAATGTCTGGCCAGCGGTTGGTTTATGAGAGCGGTGTTTACCCGGCTGCGGCAACTACAGCATGTACGAGTTAGCAATATGGACTACCCGACGGCGATATGTGGAATCCAATGGAGTCACCTCTTGACCAAGATATGGCCTCCTGGTCACTCGATCTAAGGCTGTCATGCTGTCAAGGATTTTTCAAGTATTCTTCTTGTAGCCAAACGGTCATTGTTCCATCCTATCCGCACACTTGACCAAAGGAGCTCTTCATATCTCTACAACTGCCCTGATGGCCGCATGTTAATGGCATCGCCACTGGATGATTCATTTTGATATCGCATTGAGGACCATAGAGATCCAAACTGCTGCCCGCGCTCATCTTTCAACCATTCAAAATCGGTCAACAAGACCATGAACATGCCCAGGCAGGCACCTCGTTCTACCTTATGAGTCAAGAGTAAGAGGAGAATTTCTCCGCACGATATCATCTGATGAATATAGGAAACTTGGTCCTCTCTAGATCAGCATGCTCAGTCATCTAGCAAGCTATTATGATTTTTTTCGGGGATTTTTCAGTTGAATGGCCGTCAAAGCATCGCCTAGAGCATATCATACAACTCTCTCACGACGCTAGGATGGTTTAGCTGCTCAACGCCAACTTGGCGTAATAAGCGTATCTGGCATCGCTTATCGAGATTTTACTGACATGACTCCGGCGCCGAGCAGTCACAATATGGCGACGTTGTCTGTACAATGGTTCAAAAGAACGGCCGAGGGTATGTCTCCGTAGAAAGTGAACGAGGCACAACTTTATAGAGAGGGCGATATTGACCTGGGTATTAGAGATGAATAGCCTCTTGAGAATGCCACCCAAACTATGTACTCCAAGGCCATTGATGCTAGAGGAAGATGTACCGACCGGCAAAGTTCGCCAACAACGCTGCTGTGGTACGCAGTTTGACCAGTTCCAGTTCATAAGCGTGCGTTCTCTACCAAAAGACCTTTAGCTGAGTGAAAGCCGTCTAGGACAAATATCGAAAGAATGAGAATGGAAGAAAGCCAAGCAATATCTGCTCTCCATGCAAACAATGCACTGAGGCTTAAGATCCTGGAGTCCCTCCTTGTAGCATCTTAAGCAACGATTGCCATACACATGGTGCGGCGACTCTATCATCGATAAGGAGCAAATGCCTGACAAGAGTGCAAGTCAATTGTGCGAGAGCTCCTCTCACCCTATCACACACCTTTACCAAAACGCCATGACTTACCAGGGTGAAAGACGAGAGGAGCACGATTGCCAACATGCTCGGGCTGCCATCAGGCGGTAAGAGTCTGGGTCGGGGTTGGTCGCTTTCAAGTGCGCCTGACCAAGGCAGTAAATCCCGTCCCATGCAAGCTGCAAGTACTAGTATGTATGCCAAACTCACCCTTGGCCGGAAGCTGGTTCCGTATAAGTAGGATATGCGTTGTTCTTGTTGACGCGACTGTTCCGTCCAGCGCAGACTAAAGTCGCTGTACCAACCAATACGGGCCAAAGGGCAAATGATGCTGTTACGCGAAGTTAGCCAACGTTCGTCTCCCTTGCATCCGAGCCGCCAGGCCGGAGAGAAAGTGAGACAGAGTTGTTATATTGTATGGCTAGTGCTTGCCAGAAGGGGAACCATACCAGCCCGCCCTTTGCAGATGGCCGCCTGGATGCCCAGCCTGTTGCCCTCCGGACTTTGCGGAACAACGGCGAGCCTGGCTGCAGGAAGATGGCTACACTTTGCATGACCCGACAGACTTGGAAGCGTCGAAGCCGTGACGAAAGACTAGCAAAAGCAGAGCTGTCTCTTCCTTATACGAAGTGCAAGGGAAAGACGAGAGTTCCAGGGCCACCCACCCACGATCAGGGTAGTATATGGACGCAACGGAGCTAATGTGCCTGTACGCCCAAGTCCGCCGGAGAAGATACGCGTGACTTGGATGGATGTCGGCAGCATGTCGTATGCGGATGAACGATGTCCTTTTCCGCACCACCTCGACTCGTTGGGGTAGAGTTGTCTTTTTAGACTTGAAACAGTGTGTGAGTCTTGCATGATGGAGATGTAGAGTGTGAGGTCCGGCTTTGCTGGAGCCTGATAAAGGCACGAGCCGCCTGTTATTGCAGACACGGACGTGGGAAAGCCTTGGGCAGAGTGAGTCTGGCTGAACGAGCCACTGGACACGACAAGATTTGGCAATATCAGAGGATTGGGCGGGCGACGATCCGAGGACCTGGTACGACTCTGTTGCATACACCAAGCTGCGGGGAAAACAAGTGCCAAGGCAGACGACCTGATTCTCGCAATGGGCGTGTCAAGAGGGATATCGTGAAAGAAACGGTGTAGTAGGATGTTGTCGTGTTATGTATGGCGTGCTCTAGCTTCAACCATTCGTCCCCACGAGACTCACTCATCGAGAGACAATGTGGCTTGCGAGCTTGGCCCGATTTGTGAACTATCACCTGTACAATCCCATCCACCCGAATGACAAGCCGGCAGAAGAGAGGCAACCCTAGTCTTGGTGGCTTGAGGAGTATGATGATAAAAAAAGAAAGTCGGGTTGGACGCACTTTCAAAGCTCGCAACAATGATCGGGTTCCGAAGGCCGCACAAAGTAAGGTTAAGCCTATCGACCCACATGCGGCATGAACAGGCAGCTACTGAGTAGCGTACCTATTTGTTGTACAAATAATGGTGGGCTTGTGATAGACGTACTTACACAGGTGGTATTCAACAGAGGAGAGCGGCTCTCAGATGACAATATGTGTAAGAACGAGGAGACGCCTATGACAGGCGTTTGGCATGGGCCAGCTCTCTGATTTCATGATGAAAAGAGAGGTAAGATGGGCGAAAGGTACGAAGTTGTCGAGAAGAGCCACCTGGAGAAGTTCAAGCTTGCTTCGCGGGTTTTTGATACCTTTCCCGAGACTGCTGGGTAGAAGCGGTTGCTCGTTGAGCTGTCTTGAGTGTAGAATGGTTAGCAAAAAGCGACGTCTATGAAAACCGGGCTGACCGGCTGCAGCCATGCCCGACGCATGTCAAGACAGGCTCTAGACCATCTCACCAGCCCAGTCTCTTCAAACGCTAGCTATCTTGCTCAAGCCATGGCGTGACCGTCATATCAAAGTTCAACGACACGTTGCTTCATCAGGCACGAATCCAAGCGTCGACCCCTCTGCAAAAATCCGCCTAGCACGACGCTGATAATGTCCTCAGACTACATACCGTCAGTTACTACCCCACTGCTCCGGAGCGGGAGCTGTGCTCGAGATGATGACGCCGGCCCAAGGGACGACATGCGGTGCAGCCCATGTTATGTGCTTGTGCCCAGTGAGCTGGACGATTCCTACTGTAGAAAAGCTTTTTTTCCCCCTCCGAACAGCGGTGACGACAACGGCTGGCACTCGATGCCCAGGATGTTGAGGCAGGGAGGGGAGTGTAGGCCCTGGCTCCTGCAAGGTTTGTTGACCGGTTGACCAGGGTTGTTTGCAGGGGATGGAATTGGATGCTTCTTCATGCAGCCGGAACAGCGAGTGAAACATGTCGCAACCCGGTCAATGGAATGAAAATGGGAATCGACAGGTGAGACAGAACAACGGAGTTGAGGGGCTGGAGGTCCGTCGGACAAGTGGCCTTGAGAAACTGTCAAGCTGTCTAAAAGGATAGTCTCTAGATGGCCGCTTCTCCACCCCCATCAATGCGACGGCCGAGGTTCTCTGGGAAAGAGCAATTGGCGAGACAAGGGCGGTGTCTTTATAGACTCTCTGTACTTTGAACAGGTATGGGCGCTGGGACTTCCATCGATGCTGCTTTTCACTAGCTATTAGTATAAATCAAACTGAGACCTGACGGCAGAAGGAAGGATGACACCTCGATACGATCAGCAGCACGGACGGGCGTGATTCCTGAGCTTCCGGTGAGCTGCGGACCGAGAAGAGCGAAGACTGAGTCTCGGCATTGCGGTTGAGCCTCAAGGTTGACTCCTCGTACTGCATACAAGATTGTATGAACGATTCGTTGGTGGTGTAGCGAAATAGGTATTGGAACCTGGTAGAATTTTGAGCCTGGAGCATCTGTGTCATAGAATAAGGTACGGTAACAAATACGATATGGCGTGTCAGATACCCTGACGAGAGCGGCAGGAAGCCCTCGTGGTTGCGGATACCCTCAGTTCGCTTCCTGCCTTGCCCGGTTATGTTGCTGGGGAGGAAGTTGCTCCCCTTGGGAAGAGTTACTCCCGAAGCTGCTCTTGCTGCAGGCTAAAAGAAACGAGACGCATGCACGCTTTCCTTCCTCCTCCCCCTCCCCTTTCCCCATAGACGCACCTGCCTCCACTGCTCCGTTCCGTCGCTAACACCGCACCCGTATCGTTCCTGCCTGGTGGTACTAGGAGATCGGGACCGGGTGGTATGCAGTACGTGACAGGTACTCGGGTCGCAGCGCTGGCTTCGGCGTAATTCATGCTCATCCAGGTGTAGTCTTGACGTCGACGCCAGCCAGGGTGACTGACATGAGGTACCTGCCTACATTTATCTTCCTACTTACACTTGGGTACCACCTGCCTACCTTAAGGTAAGGTACCTTGCTGAGCGCTCTCGACTCTTGACATCTGATGTGTATGGCTGAGTTATGAAGCGGAGGCTTCGAGGCTCGGGCATCGAGTTGTTCACTTGAACCCAAATCCAATCGCCAACTACCAGTATGAGCTGCGCCGAGAGCGAATGAGTACGACCGAGTGTCTGGCTTCAATGGCCTTTTACGTACCTACGACTCTCGATATGGACGGCAAGTCGAGGAAACCCGGGATTTCCCAACACTTCTCGGGCATAGACAGACGAACAGCTCTGAGGTATTTCATCCCCTTACAGCACGTTAACGTACCTCGTGTGCCGGGAGCGAAAATTCTATCCTTGACCTCAGCCTGGACCAGGACCATGACCATGACCATGACCATGACCATGACCATGCATATGGCAAGGATTCATCGACGTCCGTGTTCCTGTTCTTATTATGACACGCGCGAAATGTCTGTACACACCAAAACGCCTCACTAGTGGTACTGACCACAGCTCCGAATGACTTGTATCAGAAGGCGTCGCTCGCGTTACACAACTCCAGCCTGTGGGACGCTTTCGGCATCGCCTACGACGGCTCTTGAACAGCTTCGATGGTGGACACATGCTGCCCCGGGGACATGGTAACATGGACACATGGAAGCATGGAGTCCTGAATCGCTGTTAGCTTTTGCGTGTGCGAGGAACCGGAGCTGCCGAAGGGCCATGTCGAAACACCGCCGGAGTGCATAGCAAGCTACTCGTATGAGTTGGCAGGGCCTCCGAGACCCATTGCAGCATCGGCGACCGCTCTTGCAGCTACGCAAGCCTCTTGCGGGCAAGAGGTAGGTATTTTCCGATTTGATTTTGTAATGATTTCTTTCTGTTGGCTCTCCTTTGTGGTTGATTGGGTGCTACCAACCGAGTTGCCGAGCACCTTGCCCTTTACCAGTTGGCAGACAATGGAGTTGCTCTCTCGAGTACGACGTACCAGGTGTTACCTACCTAGGTATTTACCCCGAAGGCGAGATGTTTTCGCTGAACCATGGCAATCAACCATGGATTTCATCATACTTGCTACTCGGACACAAGTGTTGTGTTTGGCTTGACCTCACCTGTCAAGGAAGCAGAAGAAGCTGCTTGGATTGGGAACCAGTTCGACCTCATGCCTTTAGCGCCAGGCCTGCTGGCCCATCAATGTTCGAAACAGTAGGCATTACTTGTGCCTTAGAACGTCCCGATCAACGCCCGACGAAATCAATCTTATCTGATTGGCCTTTCAACGCATCTGTCCATAGGGAACTTGCGCCGACAAGCAATCAACTGGGAAGAGGAAAAATGAGGAGCATCGAGTGATTGCAATTGCAAGACCGACGTCAGCCGGGTGATGTAGGTCAGCAATACTGCCTGCACGTACCTTGCCTACTACAGTCAATGTGACGCTTGGCGTCTGTCAACGTCAACATCAAGCTTTCCGTGCATGCATCATGGATCTCCCCTGCTCGGTTCACTGGCTTACTCAACTTGTCATCGCAGCGCAGCTTGGGCCAGTCACTGGTTGTTGCTCCGTGCGAGAGTATCGCTGGACAGCTACAGTACATGATATCGACTTCTCACAAGACACGCTGGAAGACAGCAAGCTGGAGACTCGAGTGCCCCGTGCACATGTAGCAATGAGATGGAGGCTGCTATCCGCGCCTTGGGCTAATTCACCGCGAATGGCTGCCAGCTGCATACATACATACTGGTCTCGCATTGGTATGCATGACGGGGCACCACCATAGGAGGTAGCTCCATGCAATGACTCCGATGCAGCGCTCGTGTATCGCCGGCAGGCGGTGAATAGGCTGCTACATTTTGAGCGCAGTCTGGAGCGCGCGCCTTTTCCGAACTGACGTCTTGCACTCGTCACGAATGCTTCTAGATGCTCGAGCTGGAGCCAGCTCACCCTTGGCCAACAGACGCAGTCCCCGCCTTGCGAGGAATCCAAGGGCTGCACGATGCCTTCACCGAGTGGCAGGCGGCAGCGCTAACGTGGTTTGCTAGCCTGCGTCGTCCGTCGGTCATCAAAGCGACAGCTCACTTCTTCTGACCCTCCAGTTGACAGATATGCGCAGACAGACAAAGGAGAAAGCAGAGGGCCGGCCATGACCAAAGCTCCACGCAGCCCTACCAGTGCACTCCGTATCGTATCCATGTAGTACATGTTCTCGGGCGACTCCCACGCCTGGTGGTGGTACAGCGTGTCCGGCAGGTTCTTGGAAGGCATGGAAAGCGGCGAGCCTGCAGGCATGCTCGATTGGCGTTGACACTCCCTTTCTTAGGGGCTACGACTCCGGAAGCCGGGGGACCTGCAGTAGGAGGAGCCGGCCGACTACTGTAGGGCCGAAGATAGCTCTCGAGTCCTGGTTCAGGGCGTGGCCGGAACCCGGTTGGTCTCTCACGCGGACCGGTCATATTCGATCAGAGACGGCGGCCGCGGACGGGCATCCGTATGGACCAGTCCCGCTACTGTGACTGATTGCATTACGACCATCTACAGTAATACCTTCGTACCGGCCGTACATACAGAGACGTGTATCAACATGATTGCGTCTGCCAGCGGTGGCCTGCGGTTGGCGGGCGAGCAAAAGCGGCACATCCCAGCGCGCACACCCGCCTGGTTTGGTACACACACAGACGAGTGGTGCTACTGGATCTTGAATGTGAGGCAAAGGCCAGGCCGCAGAGTGTCGCCTGCACCCTTGCCGCTCTTGTTGGATTCCCCACACGCGCGTGCAGATGCAGACTTCCGGGCGTTCACTTGCTGAAACCCGCCTACATGTACTACTGCTGCAACTAAGGTACGGACTATTACAGCACGAGTGCTTCGTACGCGTCTGTACGGATACATATTTTATGATGGCACGGGCTGGAAGCTGGGAGAGGCGGAGGGGATCAGAGAGAGGAGGTGAGGGGGTGGCCATCCATGCCCTGCTGGTGAGGAGCCTCTCATCATTAAGGCGGACCGCACTTCTCCTCCCCCTTACTGTAGGTGTTGAGGCCTACCTTACCTTACCTACAATCCTTTGCTTGATGTTGACATGTACACACAGGAATTCGCCTGTATGCCAAGTACCGCCGAGCCAACAGCTGGGTGTGCAATCGCGCCAACATGGGTTCCGTTTGCCGTCCTTGTCTGCCAGTGCCGGGGGCTTCTCGCCAGTCAGGGGTACTGCATCGACAACAGCCAGGTAGGTAGCCATCGAAGACAGGGTCTGTCCAATCGGCCGGGTCTCGAAAGCCCGCCAACCTAGTCTTTTCCAAAGGTCATTCCAGCAAAGAGAAACACCAAGCTTCCTCCCCCCCCCCCCCCCCCGCCTCCGCAATCTCACAGCGGTGTTGGGCTCGGGGCTCTTTGAATGGGGGAAATGGGCAAGAAGGGACCCAGTAGCTGTAAGGCAGCGAGAGAACGCACGCAAGGCGCAATTGCAGGCGCAAACTTGCAGCCAGTGGCGTTGATTGTGCGGCGATACATGAACGGGTTCGAGTCTCGACAACTCCATGCATCTGCACGTACTATCGGCAGGCAACTAGCCTACATGTATGCCGCGTTGCATGCTGGGCGGCGCCAATTACATGTGAGTCCATGTACGTGTGTGTTGCATCGAATACTAATGTACCTTACCGCTACTGATGTAGCTCCCACGATGGCATGAGGAGCCCGGGCAGATATTATAGGTACTTGGTGAGGCAGATATGCGGCGGCCGCAGGAAGACATGCACGTATGAGGACGACATGATGCCAATAGCCGCAGGCTCCTCGTCGAGTTACAGTAAGGTACTACTACATAGGTACGTAAGGTTGGAAGGCAATTGACCTGAACTACCTAGGTAGGTACCTACCTACCTATAGGTAGGTCCTACCTACATGTACTATGTATATGCATACGGCAATCGAAGGCCCAAAAATCATATCTTATTGCTCACATTGACGGACAAATCGCTGATGAGGCACCGGCAGCGTATCCTCTTGCGCCTCGATTAGCGGGTCGGGAGGCAGCATAGTACATATCGCCGGGGCCTCGTAAAAGCTGGGAACCGGGTGCCACACACACACGCACACCACACACACGCAGCTCGAGGCCTCCATAGGTACAGAGCAAGTGGCTGCTACCATTGTCATACAAGATCCATTCATCGGCATGTCCAGACCGCGACTCTGTAATCCAGCTGGATCCGATTACTCGCATACAGCACCTCGGATGCTGCCTGTACTGACACCGGGCCCGGCCTTGATTTACGGGGAAGATGCACACATACTAGGTAGGTAGGTAATAGATTGCGCGACACATGGAGCATCCTGGGTGCAACAGGCGGCACCACCATCTCTGGAGCACCAGCGCGAGCACATGCACAAACACGAGCACGAGCACGGGCAGGAACCTGTGATCCGTCGCCAGCCGCGGCCGTCGTTGCGTTCCCACGCTCCCTTGCTGAGGCTCGCCTGAGAAGCACGCGGATCGCGGGGCTTGTTCCGATCAGATCCCGATTCAAAGCGCTGGGGGGCGTGCTCGCATCGCTTGGAACTCGATCCATCATCTCAGCGTTGCCTTGTTCGCCTACCTGCCTGGCCATGGCTTCGGTAGATGAGGCTAGGTACAGCACGAGCATGGTACCTTAGTAGTAGGAGCTGTATGTACATGGCGTTGGTGTGGTTGGCCGGAGAGCAAGAGGAACGGTGCCGATGCCACGAATGCGTGCATGCGGCCGTTGGGAGCAGTGTCACCCGCTTCCACTGGTACGATGAGTATCATTACCGATTTCCCCAGCTCTCGTCGGGTTGTTGGCAAGACATACATGGAGTACATACGTACTCCGTTAATAGGGGGAACGTGGACAGGGACCATGTGATGCCGGCCCTACACCTTATCTCAACACAGAACTGCAGTGCTTATCCGCCGCCTGGGTACATGTAGTAGGTAGGTGTGGTCGACACAAGGTATGCGTTAGATGTGGTTGTCAACAATTGGAAACGTTCCCTGCTGGTATTTTGACATGCTTCAGCAAGGGTACTACTATTACCTCATCGTCGCTTGCTCGTCATGGCGGCAGTGACTGCGTTCGCCTGCAACGCGGCTGCAGGAATGAGCATCAAAACCGGCTCGGCTGGCGGCAGAAGCTCATACTAGCACCTACATGCTAAGGTACAGGTAAGGTAGGTAGGTAAGTAAGGTATTTACTGCTACAGGTACCATGTTTGAAGAGGTCTGGTAGCAGTAAGTGGGATGGGCAAAATGGCCACGCGGGCCTTTCCTCTGCCCTGCTTCTCTCCTCCCTCCTCAAGGTCTCCTCGTCACCGCTTCAACCTGAATGTTGCCCAACGTCGACCGGCAGACGTTATCTGATGGGCCTCCCGGGAGCAGAGCAGAATCGCTATACATGTAGGTACTCACGTGGACGAAGCGACAGCTGAGGGTAACACCGCATGGGACAGCAATTGCTGCAACTTTGCGCTGGCAAGTTGTTGTTGTTGTTTCGAGCCCCATCCCAAATGCTTGACGGCAACCGAGCTGCAATGTGCCATCTTCGAAGTTTGTTGTCTCTGCCTGCTGGCGGGGACGGTGAATGAGGGAGGGACCATGGAAGAGGGGACTTGGGTGACGGACAGACCATCTTGGCCATGGCCATGGAATTGATTGTTCCTGTACCGAGACATTACACGGTGCATGGAGGCTGGAGACGAGGTATGTCATACTAGTACAGTTCCCAATCGGACAAGGCGAGAGCAGTGAGCGGCAGACGGGACATGAGATACCAGCGCAGCGGGATGTTGTGGCATAGGTACGCATCGACGGTCTGGCGATCAGGACCTTTTAACAGAGGTGCATCTGCCAAGGCAGGCGACGGTTAGCAGCTGGAATGAGGTCGTAAGGCTAGCCACCAAGCTCCAGGCGCAGCTCCGAGCTTCCTCCCTCCCCCTCTTGTCTCCAGCCTCCAGTCCGGAGCAATTGCCCTCTCCTCACGCCACCGAAGCAGAAAGCAGTAGTACTACTACTATTACTATTAGTATCAGAGCAGCCACATCCCGGCTCCGACTCTTGGGGAAGTCGGGCGGGCGGGCGGACGAGCGAACCAGAGGGCGCAGCAAGGCGAGGCGGGTTGGCGGGCCATGGCAGCTTCTGCAGGCGGGACACACGGTTGGGGATGGTCGGGCAGGGCTGCCTCGGGCAAGGTGTGTTTGCTTGTCGACGGATGATTCGAGGACGACTGGCAGAGAAGCAGGATAGTACTTGGGTAGGTAGGTTGATGGGGGTCCCGGATCGAGGAGGAGGGGACTAGACTCGTCGATTTTAATCAATTGCAATCAAAATCCGTGGATCAGAGCTCCCGCCATTGCCCCCCCCGTCACCCGTCACCGTCACCGTCGCCGTCGCCCGTCACACGCCTCCGCCCTGTTTTGATGGAGTGTTAGTAAGGTATGTAGTATGTGTATCTATATATGTATATGCCATATATGTGATGCAGGATGTATCGAATGGCCCAGTGGTGATGGTGTCTTATGTGGCAGCTTGATAGACGGACGCGTTGCTGATGCTGAGATCTGACGAGAGCCTACATACATGTACATGTACAGACCGACTGGTTGGACATGCCCAATTTGCTACTACCTAGTAGGTATTATATGGACCGATTTGATTGACTGACTGACTGATTGATTGATTGATTACTGCAGCTTTTAGGTAGGATGCCAAACTGTACGGAATACGGCTAGCCACGAGTTGAACTATTAATATCTTCCCGTACGGTAGAGGGACCTTGGACTTCCAATAAGCAGCCCAGTAGCTCCAAGCCTCGTTTATGCTCTCCAGTGGTCTTTTTGGTGTTGTGGTGGCCTCTAGTAGGTAGTAGTAGTAGTCGACTTGACCTGGTCCCGTCCCTCCGGAACCCGATTTGACTTGGAAGCTAAATCTCGAGATGTGGCGCCAATCACCGCAAACAGGGAGACTGTTTTGACTGTAGGTAAGGTATTACTAGTGTACCTTGTACCGAATGGGCGATGAGAATCACGCCAGGCCGTCTTCACTCGCTCACTTTTTCCAATTATCCATTTCTCCATTCAAATCATTCCTCTATCAGTTTTCCCTCTTGTCTCAACATTCCCCCCTCTTCTCCTCTGTGGCCATGCCCTGCTTTCCCCCCCCCTCTGTTGCGAGTGGCTTGTTTTCGCCACTTTGGAGCTTTTACGGAGTACTAGATCCATGGATCCCCCTTCTGACCACAGGCATTGGAAGGCTTGAGAGTCAGCTGGTGTTGCTGCGGCGGCTACTACATGTATGTACCTTACGCCTACCAACCTCACCTAAAGTACCCGACACGACACGTAGGGCCGTTAAAATCATGGAGATTGATTGTCAACTGTTGGTACCGCCCAACCTACCTACCTACCCAACCTCTTGACCCTTTTTGCCTTCTATGGATGCTATTTGCCTTAGTACCTACCTAATGATGCCGGGACGCACAGCGCTATAGTACCTTATGGAGGTCCCAACCAAAGTAATACCTGCACGCACAAGGGCAACTGCACTGCGACTGCACTGCATGCGGGCTGGGCCTCTGCAGCACCTGGAGCGTTGCAACTACAGGGACCCCCTCCCCACTGAAGCCGCTGAGTTGCACCCTCCCCTCCCACCCATCCATCTTGGGTTCCACCAGCCCACTCCCCGCTCTGTATGTACAGTAGTACCTAGGTTAGTTAGTAGTGCTTGTTGAGGGACCCCCCCTGGCTGGCAGCTGGCAGCTGGCAGCTGGACACCACACAGGGTATCATTACATGGCAGTTGACCTCTGGTCTGTGGCCTCCGTCAACATGTTTGGAGATCAGTTTTTGGAAGATGCTAGGAAAGTCGCACTGGTAGCAAATGAAGTAAGGGGCTTTGATCTTGTATAAAAGCGGACTGTATCGTAGGTACCTACTTCCTTCTCATAAGTCCTTGGGGCCTGGGGGCTGCGGGTGCTGTTGCAGGGCAAAAAATAAGGTACCTGACTTGGACACATCAATGTACATGTATCGAGCATCGACCGCGGCCACCACCGAAAGAGACAGGCCGGCTCCACCGCCACACACCCCCCCAAAAACAAGCCCAGCGACTCGATCGAAATGGACCTGAAGACGAATTGGATCCAAGTCGAGTCCGGCTCAATCCACACTCGTGCATCGGCCAGTAGCAGCAAGGGACCAAGCCCAAGTGAGAGAGGTCGTCACTGGACGGCACAGCAGTTGTATGTACTTCCATCTCCGTACTAACCTTACCGTTGTGAGGTACAAGGTCCTTTAAGTTGCCTTAAACTCGAACTGCACCTCGATCTGCCCAGCGCTCAGAAACTTTGAACATCACCGGCTTTTTCCCTCCCAACTCACGTCCTGACCGTGCAGCTGAGCGCCGCTCGCCGTCTCCCTCCTGCGGCCTCGTCTCTCTCTCCTGCTGCAGCTCTCACCTCTGGCCTCACTCTGCGCTCAACCTGCCGGCTGCCCTGCGCGCTGCTGCTGCTGCTGCACACGTTCCGCCTCGGTGTCCAGCTGCCAATTGCCCGCCAGCTGCCCGGCAATGCTTCATCTCAGGTGATCTGCCCCCAGCATTCATTGTAAGCCTGCTCCTCGTATCCTTCTTCTACTTTTTCTACTTCTTCTTTCTTCTTCTTCTCGCACCCCCCCGTGACGGCTGGCAGCACTTGACCTCTTGCTCCTCGCCACTGCAAACTTCCTTCTTCGCGATTCCAACCCCAAACATCAACATCATCACCATCACATCCATCGACGTCAAAAACCTCTACAACACACCGCACCGTCTTCACCACGCTCACGGCGATTCACATCCGACAGACAAGCAGCGCATCACGCAAAAGGCACAAGGTCCCGTCCGCCTCGGCTCGTGACGAGGAGAGAGCGTCGTCAAAGTTGTTGCTCCCCCTTCCCTACTCCCGCCCTTCTTCAGCCTCTTCCCACCCCCATGACTTCCTTTTCTACCTTTTGTCCCTTTTTTTTTTTTTACCCTTCCTTATCCCATCGTCGCCAAGCCACCGCGCAGCTCTGCTAACTCGAGTCTTGTCTTCTTCCACAGCCCGCCACAATGTTGGCCGACGACGCGCCGCCCGACGAGGCTCGCGCCCTCCTCTCCAAGGGCCTCACCCTGGCCGAGGTCGTCCTCCGAGAAACCCAATACCTATACTCTCTGGTCCTGCTCGTCACCTTCATTGTGCTCGCGGCGTGGTACTCCGTCTTCAACTCCAAGAAGGACGAGGATCTCGTCCAGCCCACGGTCAAGGGCCCCGGCGGCAAGCCCCTTCCCATCACGAAGCGCAAGCGCCTCACCGACGGTGACCGTAAGATTGGTCCCCGTTTCGGCCGCGTCGCTAAGAATGTCTTTCGCTACCTCGCCGCCGGCGTCTTCCTGAGCTATGTGGCTACTGGTGTCTGCATGTTTGTCCACGCCTTCTACCACGAGAACCCTTATGAATGGGCAAAGGATGGACTTCCATGGGCCGGTGAATGGACTCTGGTATGCACTCTACAACTCCCTCCCTCCCTCTCTCTTTGCCTATATTGTTGTCCCCATTTGCCCAGCCCCCAGAGCGACCACCCCTGGTGACTCCTGCATCTTTTCGGTCCCAAGCAGTATGGTCACAGAGCATGAAATTGGCTAGCACTATCTGTTCCGTTGCGAGATTGGTCCAATGGCCACCCTGCCAAGCCCTCCCTTTCTCTCGCGAGGATTCCACTAACCTTGCCTTCTCCTCCAGTGCCATGTTGTCGGCTCTACCTTCTTCTACCTCTATATCCTGTTCTCGCTGTTTGACTGGCGCAAGGGACCCAACATTGTCCACCTGGCCATCTGGATCTTGGGCTTCACCGGTGAACTCGTCCTCTTCATTTCCGAAGCGATTGTTGCTGCTGATTGCCACTTTGTCCGCACCGTCCAGCAAGACGATCCCGACGGAGACACCTGCGTTGACTCGTGGACAAAGATTGACCTGGTTCTCTATTTCGTCCGTCTGCTGCACCTCGTCGGCGCAATCACTCTGTTCTGCGTTGCCTGGATCCTCAAGTCTCGCCGCATTGAACACCCGGCTGAGGAAGGACTTGCCGTCTCTGAAACCACGCCTCTTTTGTCAAATGGACAGCCTCGCTCTAATGACGCCAGGCAGGCCACAGGCCCCGAGGCTAACGGCCGACGATCTCGTGGTAGAACCATCTCCAACGCCGCCAAGCCTGCCGTGGCCCCCTACGCTCGCAAGGATGACCAAGCCGCCTTCTATCGACAAAAGAAGATCCCCCACAAGACCTGGCTGGAGTACGTCAAGGGCTACTCCCTGTTCTTTCCCTACCTTTGGCCCAAGGATTCGACTAGGCTACAGCTCCAGGTACTGCTGTGCTTCGTGTTAGTCATTCTCCAACGGTTGGTCAACGTCTACGTTCCTTGGCAAATCGGCAAGGTCGTCAACAAGCTCACCGCTGCTCTCAAGAGCGGCGAGCCCATCACCAGCGGCAACTATCCGTTCACGGACTTCTTCATCTTGGGCATTCTTTGGGTGCTCCAGGGACAGTCTGGCCTGCTAGGCTCGCTGAGATCTCTGCTTTGGATCCCTGTTTCGCAGTATTCGTATCGGGGGCTGACGGCCGCGGCCTTTAACCACGTCCACTCCCTTAGCCTCGATTTCCACTTGTCGAAGCGCACTGGCGAGGTCCTCTCTGCACTCAACAAGGGCTCTGCTATTAACGCCTTTCTCGAGCAAGTGACGTTTCAGGTCATTCCCATGCTGATCGACTTGGTCCTCTCAATTTCCGTCTTCTACATCAGCTTCGGTGCCCTGTACGCCGAGCTCAACTTGGTGGACACCTGCTGGTATCTGTACATGACCATCAAGATGGCCGCCACGAGGGCCGATCAGCGACGAGAGATGACAAATGCCGATCGCGAAGAGGAGGCGGTGAAGAACGACTCCATCTCTAGTTACGAGACGGTCAAATACTTCAACGCGGAAGAGTACGAGTCCACCCGGTACCGCGCCAAGGTCGAGGCCTTCCAAAAGGCCGAGGCCCAAGTACAGCACGGCATGGTTATGATGAACATCTGCCAGACTTTCGTCTTCAACCTAGGCAGGATCGTGGCTGCTCTGGTCTGCGGGTACCAAGTTCTCATTGGAATGCGAACCACGGGCGACTGGTTCGTCGTTGTTTCTTACCTGACCCAGCTCCAGGGCCCTCTCAACTTCTTCGGCTCGTTTTACCGCACAGTCCAGCAGGCCATGATCTCCGGTGAGCGTCTCTTGGAGCTCTTCAAGATCCAGCCAACCGTCGTCGACTCCCCCAATGCCGTACCATTGGAATCCTTCAGTGGACACGTCCGATGGAAGAACGTGAGCTTCTCCTACGATTCTCGGCGACCCGCTCTGCGCAACATCAGCTTCGAGTGCGCCCCGGGCACCACTACGGCCTTTGTCGGCGAGTCTGGTGGTGGCAAGTCCACCTTGTTTCGGCACATGTTCCGCTACTACGACTGTGATGAGGGCAGCATCGAATTCGATGGGAAGAATGTCAAGGATTTCACAATCGACTCGGTCCGCCGCCACATAGGAGTGGTGCCCCAGGACACGACGCTCTTCAACGAGACCCTCATGTACAACCTCAAGTATGCCAACCCCCAGGCCACGGATGAGGAAGTGTTCAATGCCTGCAAGGCGGCCAGCATCCATGACCGCATCATGTCATTCCCGGACGGTTACAACACTCAGGTCGGAGAGCGAGGCCTCCGGCTCAGCGGCGGTGAGAAGCAGCGTGTGGCCATTGCTCGTACCATCCTCAAGGACCCCAGAATCATCATGTTGGACGAAGCTACCTCGGCACTCGACTCGCACACGGAGCAGGCGATCCAGAAAAATGTCTGTAGCATCGGCAAGGGCCGGACATTGCTCATCATTGCGTAAGTGGAAGAACCTGACTGACTGGACACGGAAATGCACCTCGGAAGTCGAAGCTAACACGATTGCTAGTCATCGCCTGTCCACGATTACACATGCCGACCAAATCATCGTGCTTCACGCTGGAACCATTGTTGAAAGAGGTAATCATCAAGATCTCCTCGCTGCCAAGGGGGTCTACTTTTCCATGTGGAGGAAGCAGGTCACTGCGGAACGTGCCTTGGATGCCGCTAGGGAGGCCTCCTTGGAAGCCAAAAGGGCCATGCGTGTGGCACACCGGGATGGGGAGAACAAGACCCAGCTCGATGGCTACGAGAGCCACGGATCTGCGACCGAACTCATTGGTGTCGCTTCTCAGGGACAAGACGGTGATGGTGCTCACCCTTCCGCATCGTCGTCAGACAGCGAATCCACCCACGAAGAGGAGCAGGAGCAACAGCGGGAGCAGGATCGCAAGCATGGGCCCGAGCAGGAACCCGAGCAGGAGCGGCCTCGCGATACTCAGTAAACCTGACTTCATCTTTCGTGGACGTGGACGTGGCCGGACCGCAGTCGCCTTCTTTTTCACGCCAATCGTCCAGAGACAGACACTCTCTGCTCTACCCGTTTTTTTATTTCTCGCATCTGATACCACTTTGCCAGCCTGTCTTCCAGGCCAAGCGTACTTTATTTCGTTGTTTACTTCATCACATTTTCGGTCTCCTTCCGGGCTCGAAATTGCAGGTCTATCTAAGTCAACCGCTTGCCATCCGGCCATAGCACGATCGGTGTCATCCGGACTTGGCTTCTAGGACCTTGGCATGATGACTGCATCGCACCGGCGTTGAGGGGATAGGCTTTCGACTTCCACCATTTTCTTCTATTCGACGTTTCCATGCACACTGCATAAGACACACTGCTCCCTTTCTAGCCGGCCATATCTGATTCCTTCGATTCCTTTCAAGTCTGGGCCTCGGGCCCCTGTTTCCCCGTCAAACTTATTGCGCGCGAAGCATGATTGAGACTAGAGATTTCGATATGACGATGACGCCTCTTTTCCTTTCTATTCTCAGTTACGCAGTCCATTTACGCCCAGTTAGGCACAGAGACTCGGATCTACCTGCTGCCATGTTCACCCTTACTTTTTTTCCGTACCGGATTCCATCGCGGAACTTCCGACACTCTAATAATACACCTCTGCATTTCAGAAAGAATCACGATATAGCCACAACTACAGGCGAAGACATATATAATGTGTGTTGTTTTTACCACTGTTTCATGCATCGGCTTCGCATCTCTTTGTGTCGTCTGCAACCACCTGGTCACCGCCGGTCGTTGTTTTGACCATGAAGCATCAATCTTGAGTGATTGAGAGATGCGAGACGGCATTTGACTGGTATATGGGCTCTCAATTTTCATTTCCTCTCCGGAGGAAGTTTCCGGTTTCTTCGTCGAGTGTACCGAAGGCACTGCGGGCTCACGCAACTCTTTCCTGTATCGAGAGTGCACGACACAAATGACGTCGAGATCGGAGGATTTCGGAGGCTGGAAATTGTAGAGTTGAAGGGCATGACACATTGACGACAACACTTGCTTCTTTATTTCATTGTTCTACCCTCTTGGAAGGATTTCGAACCTGGACGCCCATTGACGAGGCTGCGTGGACCTCGACTTGATTTCGGGCAACGATTTACATGACCTGACTTTTTTTCCCCCATTGGCATCTGTTTTGGCACTCTGAACACGCCCTGTGGGCCGGATGGACATCCGGGCTTGGTGGCGTGTTCATCATTTGAGTCTGAGCTGTTTCCCTTTATCCTGTTCATCTGTTTTTTTCACTTTAATTTGCGTCGGAACATACATTTTTTTGGGACTCTTCCTCAGGGAAGCCGAGACGACGAACGGTCAGTCAGTCTCTGGATGGAAAATCAAAAACACGAAACAAAAAAGGGGATTATCCCGATATGGGATGGGAACAAAGGGACACTTGCTACAGAAGGACAGGGCAGCCTCGACATGGTTTTGGTAGCTTGTTATTATTTTGGTAGCGCGGACAACACAAAAAAAACAGAAAACAATTTTGGTAAAACATGGGTGTCCTTTGCAATGTGATTGTGTGTCTCTGCAATAACTCGCTGCAATATCGTCACGAGTTTAATTTCTTATTACGTCGAGTCTCAAGCGTGTGACATGAAGAGTTTGATTGATACATCGTCAAAAAGTTTCGAGTGAATAGACAAGGTCGTCATATGATTATAACTAGGTAATATTAAGAATACAATGCCCATTGTGTCCTCTCCTCCCTCTTCCTTTGCTTTGTCTGGCCCTTCTCTCTCGCTTATTGCTCATCCTCGTCCTCGCAAGACAAGGACAAAAGAGAAGAAACGGTAAAGGAACAAACGCCTGGCAAGTATGGTTGTCCTTCCTTGCTCATGCTTGGCTATTTCTCCTATACAACCCTAGCTTCCCCTTTCCGCGTTTGTTTTGCAAACTCCACGACAAGCATATATATGCGTTTTCGTTTTTTGAATTCTTTTCCAAGATATGTATGTATATATCGAAAGAGAAGGACAGTTTCATCTGCTGCTTACATCTTGGTGTGAGATTTTTCTTTTTTTGTTCATGCGTTTGCAGATGCCTGTTTTTTGCTTTGTTTTTGTGTAGTAGGTAGTAGTATTTTCTGCGTCGTCGTAGATTTGTGTGTCTACTTGGCCCCCCTTTATTCCTTGCTTCTTTTCTGTTCTTTTTTTTTTTTCCTTTCCAAACTTGCCCAATATGTGTGTTGCCGTGCTTTCTTTTTCATCATGATCGTCATCGCTCTTCTCTGTCTCCTGTGTCTCTCTCTCCGCCCATCATGTCACGGACTGCCTCAGTGCTTGGCAGAGCCGTTTTGCTTGTCCTCGTCGTCGTCCTCGTAGTGGACTTCAAGCGCAGGGGGTCCGGCGGCCTTTTTGCCATTGTGCTTGGCGGGCTTCTCCGTCTCTTCGTCGTCCTCGTCCTCGGAGCGGTCGTCGGTGGCCTCCTTGTCGCGGATGAAGCGGAAGGCGATGCGCAGGATGTAAAAGAGCCAAAAGAGGTTGAGGGCCTGAAGCGAGGCGAGCAGGGCACTGGTAATGTACTGGCTGATCCAGCACTTGTACTGCTGCGTCTCCCAGTTGAGCTCAAAGGGGCCGACGGTGCGGAACTCGGTGAAGAGGGACCAGATGATGCGGAGGTTGATGTAGTGGCGCATGTAGATCCAGACGGCGACGAAGGTGGCAAAGTAAGGGGCGACGATGGGGTGGTCAATGTAGTTGAGGGCCTTGGACGAGGCGAGGAAGAAGTCGCTGATGTCGTGGGTGATGTAGACGGCGATGCCAATGTAGGTGAAGTGGAAGCGGTAGCTCAGGCCGATGAGCGCCAGGCTGACAATGTGGTGGCCGACGAGCTCCTTGAAGTCCTTGCGCGGCTTCTCCATGCCCAGGAGCAGGACAATGGCCTGCTGGGCCCAGTAGGCCGCCTGGAAGAGGTAGTAGAACTTGACGACGCCCTCGTGCGAGCGGTGCGGGAAGCCCTCGTACATGCCGCGGGTGTTGAAGTACCAGACGGGGGTGCGGCTCATGACGTACATGCCGGCAGGCCCCAGGATGCCAAAGTAGAGCGCGGTATACATTTGCTCCATCAGGCGAGCCTGCTTTCCCTTGCTGAGCCCCGTCCGGCGGGCCATGGGGCGCAACACCTCCTGCATGATGAACTCGCGGGTGAACGACAGGACGATGGTGTAGAAGGCGACAAAGGCGATATCCCACTTGCCCTTGCCATACTGGACGGGCTGGAGAGGGTCGTCCTGGGGCAGCGGGTACGACAGGAAGAGGAAGTGGTGTATGGGGTTCGCTTCCGACGGGTTGACGGCGTAGCCGAGCAGGAAGACGAGCAGCAGGACGGCGGGCAGGACGAAGGTGTGCTTGACCATTGTCTGGCGCAGCTGGGAGAAGAAGCCACGGGCGCGGCGGCGCTTGGACGTCTTGGGAGCGCCCGAGGGATCCTCTGAGCCTTCGGACGAGTCGTGCTGTTTTTTTTTGTTCGGTTCGTGTTAGACAAGCAGATCATAATTCTCTTCACATCCTGGACGTGAGGGCAAGCGCCAAAGGGGGAGGAGGAGGAGGAGGAGGAGGCCTGCGATCACAGGGCCAGACGACAGCCCCGTGCGACAGGCCGCGCAGCCCATCAGCAGGGCCATCAGCATCAGCACGGGGGGGGAGGAGGGTACAGAACAAACGGCGCAATCTCACCTCGGAGTCGTGGGCGTTGAGACTGACTCTGCTAGAGGCCAGCGCCGGCGCGCCCGTGTCGCCAGCGCGAATCTCGCCCCCAAGGCCGCTGCTCTTACGCCTGCGCCTCGCAACGTTGACGTCAGCACTGTGCAGCTGGTCGGCAGACGTGTTGAGCAGCGGGAACGGCTCGACGCCCGCCATTGTGTGTCCGGGAGGGAGCGTTTGACAATGAGGCCGGCGTGTCTTGTCTTGTGTGTCTCGGGCGGCGGTCGAAGGGGGGGGGGAGAGGGGGGGTTTGGTTCGCTGAGAGGGTTTCAAGCCCCTTTGGGATCTCTCTCTCTGATTCTCAGGCCCCCTTTCGGTCGGCTTGCGCTGAGGCTTCGATTGGGAATTCGTCGTCGATTCGTAGAGACTGCGGCGCTGAGGTCTCCCTTGTCGCAAGCAAAGAAAAAGAGAGAGAGAGAGAAGAGGTTGGACGAATTGGTCGGAGTCGAAGACGCTGGCAGGACGCAGGAGAAGGGGTAAAAAAGGGGGGGGAGAGAGAATGAAGGTCGAGCACAGCAAGATCAGCAAGAAAAATGCAAAGTCGAATCGCTGGCCGATTTGGCCTGGGTTTGGTTCGCCTTTTCCGTCTCGACCCCTGGTTCTTTTCGCGGGGCGCCGGCGCAATTGATTGGCGGTCCTGGCAGTGACAAGACTCGCGTGGGCTTTATCCGCTTTTTGGCTCTTGCGCGGTGTCTCACTTGTGGGTGCTTGAATCGAGCCTCGGTCGAGTCAGGAGGAGAGAGAGAGAGAGAGAGAGAGAGAGAGAGAGAGAGAGAGAGAGAGAGAGAGAGAGAGAGTAAGGCTGAAAAGTGGCGGTCTGTAGGCTGGATAGTCGTCACTTGCAGATCTGAAAAGGTTTCGAGACGAGAAAAGAAGAGAAGAGGAAGAGTCCAGCCGGGATCTTTTCTTCTTTCAAAGTCCGGCGTTGACAGGTGCCGAGCCAGGGACGGGACAGGCAAGGAATTCGGATTCGGAATCCCGTGTCAATTGACGAGTGAGTTGACGTTGACGTCGCCGTCGCTTATCGTCAATTGCTGGATGATGATACTCGTAGTAGATGGGTTGGAGTTGGCAGATGTAAAAGATGGGGAGAAAGAATGGAAAAAGGCAAGAAAATTCTTGGGCCGAGACTGGACGTCACTAAATGGTACTTGGATACCTTGAGGTGCCGCCGTGGTCTCTAAGAGAGAGGGGTACTGCCCTAACACCCCGAACAGCACCTCGGAGCCTTACGTTGGGACCCCTAATTCTACCTAGGTACTTCATGTCTTTGAGCAGCAAGACCCAACAATCTTCAGTTGATATAGTATGTATGTATGTATCGAGTAACAAGATTCTATCTGGACTCGCATCTATTACAGTAGATCTCCCGAATCCACGCCCATCACCACCTCAACAAACCATCACTCAAGCGTCATGACTGAAAACTCCTCCGAAGAACATGAAGATACGACACAGAAGAGGCCTCAGTCTTCCTCATCCATTCATACTTCTTAATCCTCAATCGCCCAAGTCAGCATTCACCATCCTGATTGGGCCCTCCTTTACACGTATGTACAGCAAGTTGTATTACGGCCCCCTCCCCTGCAAATGGAACCCCCTGTCTGGCGCGACGGGATGCAGGGATGTCCCCTGCCATGGCTGTCCATCTTTCTTTTCAGGTCTCCTCTTCTTCTTCTTATCCCTGCGCTAGTGGCTATACGAGTATTGTTGCGAATTGCTCCTGTTTCCTCCTCATGACTTACCTATTACTTAACTCTTCTTTGTATGTACGAGCGAGCATCTACAGTACAGGTATTATCTAGTCAACGAACCCTCACCTGCGTCCGCTGACCTGATGCCATCCATCCCTGATGATTCGGTCTGCCATTGTTGCTCTAATAACAGGTTGCGGGAATTGACTTTGGAGATGGAAAAGCCCGTCTTGTTGGACCAAGAGTGACGTAATTTGACAGTTTGAGCTATCACATTTCAATACCTATCAACCTCGACTTCATTCGAAGAGTGCCAGGAACCAATGAGAAGAAGAAGTACTTGGCGAGTATCGTATCAGGATAGCATTGCAGTTCATTCAGCCTGCGGGACAAAGTACTCGTAGACATGTTTTTTTTAGCTTCGACGACAGTCCGTGTTTGGCACATTTGTACGTTTCATCATATTGCTGTAATATACAATTCATGTCGGCGAAACATCATCTCCATGACAAAAAGTAACACCGGGTATCGCCAGCCACATCTCCACGATATATTCAAACCCCTCATATACACTCTTCCCAGACACAATATGAATATGTAAACAGAAACCCCCCACCCCGCAAGATCTTTTTTTGTGCAAGATCTTTTTTTGGAACCTAAAACGCCTCGCTCAAAGACATACCACGAAGCACCGCGCTTCATATCCGCCAGCCGCAACCACAGGTGAAGAGAAATAAAAGGGTGTTTACCCAGAACCTAGCCCAAAGAGGCTCATGAAGAGGAAGCGCCAGGGTCTCCAGGAGGTATTATTGTGCGCCTGTCGTCTTGGCCAGTGTGTATCTCCGGCTCAGGTTCCGGATCTGGTTCGTGTTGATCGTTGCCGTGGTCGTGCTCATGCTCCTGTTCGTGCTCCCGCGATAACACAGACGAAGTCTCCGTTACCGAGTCGTCATACGAGTAATCGTCGTCGTCATAGAGGTGTCGATTCCGAACCCCGGGCCACAGAGGCGGATTGGTAGGCGGTATCGGCCTCTCGCGTGTGCCCGTCGTTGCTCTCGAGTACACGGCGGGCACCATGGTATTCCGCCCCCTGACTTCGTACACCTCTTCGGAAGAGCTGCTGCTGCTGGATCCTCGCGCACGTCGCAGGGCCGATGCCGCCGCACTGCTCAGCTCTTCTCCCTCCTCCTCCAAAACCTGCTGCAGCGCGGCGCCTCGTCGTGCCGGCGCTGGAATCACCATGACGGGGAGGTTCTCCGTATCCGTCGTCGGCCGGAGCCTTTCTCGAATCCTCTCCGCTTGGCTCACGGCGAACTCTTCCAGCCTGCCTCGGATATCCCACCGGTTCGTATCGATCCGGGCTCTTGTCGTAATCGTCGACCGGGTATCCGACAAGGTCCTGGGCAACTGCAGCGGCGATGTCGATCCGCCGCCTCCACGACGCAGCAGCGCATGCCAGCGCCCGCCGCCACCACCATTACCACCCGAGCTAGAGTTCGCCTCCAAATCCGCTGACCTCGTTGGCTCCCGAATCGCGATATGGCCAGTGGGGGGATCCCCTGGAGAGACGGAGGAAGGCGGCTGGTTTGTCGATGCGGCGTCTTCTGCAAAAAGGCGGCGGCCTTGGTTACTCTCGGGTCTCGAACCGTCTGCAGTGGTCCGTATCGGAGCGGAAACTACTGAATCGGCTGCTCTTGGTACGCCGTCGGAGCCTCCCTGGTGCCTCACGGCGTATATCGTACTGCTGGCGGCACTCGTGGAGTCAGTTCTACTGACGGGCGTCACGGCGGGGGGAGGTCGTGCAATCCATGGCGCCGCTCTCATGATGTGTCCTGTTGTCCTTTCTCCCGCTGTCCCACCACTTCCATCGCCACGTCCGTGTCCACCATGGCCGTCTCGCTCACGGTGCCGGCCGCCACCAATGACCGAAACACCAGGCCAACCGCCTTCTCTTGGCCTCTGCTCCCTCTCCGTGATCATAACCCCCCTGCCATCACCATCTCCGCCTGGTTTGGGCTTGTAACCCTTTCGCTTTCGTGACCAGGGAAGCTCCGCCGCATTCACCTCGAGTGTGTCATCTCCATCAAACACCTCCCTACCGAGGATCCCATCTTTCTTCTCCTCGCGCTCCAGCGCTTCGATTCGTTCTACCCACTCCCACACCACCACGCTGGCAGCCGCCGCACCAACCCATCGCACGTAATCTCCCCAGCCAGTAAACTCTGGCTTCGAGATATCGAGTATGAAAAAGACAACTGGAATCAGGATGGCGCCTAGAGAAATACCAGCCACCAAGCACATGTTCTTCATCAGGGGGTGATAAAATGCGTATCGCTTCTTCATGATGGCATAGTACACGACCCAGGCTGCGTACAGCACTCCGAGCGCCAGCTGGAACAGGTAGCTCAGCGCCGGGATGGGATGCGCAAAGCTCTTGGGCATGGAGTTGCCATTGCTGTCCGGATCCGAGTACAGGAAGCTGTTGAGGGCGCTGAAGATGACGTCGAGGCTGATGAGGAAAAAGGCAGCCCACATGATGATGACCTTTTCGCGGTGGCGCGGGAACAGCCGGATGAGCGTCTGCGCCTGCGCCAGCCACAGGAACGTGTCGGACACGATGCGGATCGCCCTGAGCTCGGTGCTCCCCATGACCTGGTTCTGCAGCACCTTTGCGTTTTGCACGCCCCATATGTACTGTATCTTTGCGATGCGAAACGTGTCCGCCGTGGCAATCGTCAGGGATATCGCGACCGTCAGGGCGGCCAACTTCTGCAGCCACGGGCGCCCGCCGATGTTGACGCCGCCCGAGGAGCTGTTGGTGAAGCCGCCGGGGCGGCCGAGGTAGACGACGCCGCTGTCGAAGAAGGACCTGGGGGTGATGAAGAGCATGATGACGAGCATGTAGGCGGTGACGGTGGTGGCGGCGAGGGCGTAGCATATCGGGAAGCTCGAGGCGTAAAAGGGGTCGCGGAAGTCGGAAAAGTGCGGGCTGTCGTCCGGGTCGCCGTCGTCGCCCAGGTCCTGCAGGTTCAGGCTCGAGCCTCCTCCGGTGGCGGTGCCGGTGCTCTCGGGCTCGCTGACGGCGACGGAGACGGTCGGGATCGTGGCCGTCGGGCAGGGCGCCTGGAAGAAGGCGTCGCTGTCGAGCGTCAGGACGGCATCGTCCGACTGGCCGTCGAGCGAAAGGATGCCGTTGGCGGGCAGCCACGTGCTGGTGCACAGCGCCATGGACGCCTCCAGGGACGTCGTGGCGGCCAGGGCCAGATTGGGCATGGACGTGATCGACATGGCCAGATCGGGGGAGAGACGCCTGGATTTATAGAAGAATTGAAGAAAAAGGGAAGAAACAAGTCAGCCGGTGATACGGCGACGACAAAGGAGAGGGTGCCAGTCGGTCCCTATCGCCGGTGCGCCATGGAAGACGATTCTGCGTATGCAACGAAATGCTGCAGCCGAGCCGGAACGACGCCTCCTTTCTTCCAACCTCGCCGGCTCGAATGAGGACAAGGCGGGGAGAGCGACTCCAGCAGCCCTCTCTGGAGAATCAGAGGCACGCTGACGACGAATATGTCCAGGTATGTCGGAGGACCCGCGATGGCGCCAGAAGGGTCAACGGGACGACTGCGGATTGTTCGGTTCGCGAAGGCGCTTTCTCGGTGTAGAATCGAGCCGATGGGCGTCGTTTTTTTTTTTTCAATCGAGGCTGGATGTCAGACGGCGCAAGCGCAAAGAGCAATTCTCATGACAATTGCCGGCTGTCGAGGGGGAGGTGAGAGAGAGAGAGAGAGAGAGAGAGAGCGCGGGTGGACTCCGAAACACAATGATCGCGAGAAAGCGGCCTTGTTTCACCGGGCTTCCGCGTGCGCTCAAAAGCCGAGGATGGACACCTCCCGCAAATAAAAAGGGCAGACAGAAGCAGAACAGCGCCTGATGCTCGCGAATTCGTCCAAGGCCGTAGGTCGTGAGAAGAGGCGATCGAGTCGCGAGGAGTCGAGAAGCGGAGGCGACAACAAGATGCTGCTGGATGGGGGGGGAGGAGAACGAAGGAAGGCGTTGGTGTTGCTCCAGCTCGTTTCCTTCAGTTGGTACTGTACATGCAACTCACGCCATAAGGTAGGTAGGTACTTACCTGATATCCATTGACTCGACTGGTCCCTTTCGAGGAGCCTGTGTTTCTTCGTCTCCTTCTGTCCGCACTGTGTTGGTGGCGGTTCAGCGAGCTTCTTAGAGCAGAGATGGGGCACTGCAGAGGCATTTCAGCCAATGAGCAACCACGGCGCAGCGCTAGTTGCGGCACACAGTGATTGCGCACCGTGCTGTCTTTGTCGTGTGCGAGATGGACGGCCGCCATGCAAGACGAATGTTTGCTTATATCAACCATCACTTTGTATAATTTCAAGCTCATGGATAGTAATGGCCAGATATGTATGTCCATTGCTTTATGTCCCTGTTCGTCATATATGTGCTTCTTACACGAGCGACACACTCTGTTCCGAGGTATAACAACAAAACCTTTTCCCCCCAAGTCTCCTCTTCTTCCACGAAAGAGGCGCCCATCCCACGTGTCTTCGGCCAGCCAGCCAGCCATACGGAAACACAAAGCCACCCCCAACATCGGGACTCGAAAAAGGATAGGCAGTCGGATGAAATCCCGAGGGAAAGCGACCTCCTCTTCCCTTTCCATTCGTGCGAAACAATGCGGAGACAATCAAGTATCTTAGGTACAGGTATACAGCTGGATACCAAGCCCAACTCACCCTCTGTACCACATAGATGTTCCATCGCCAATTCCCTCTGTAATTCTAATCCTGCGCAAATACACCGTTACAATTTCCAAATCGAAGCACACCCAAAGCACCCCATACCTAAACAAAACAAGGTTAGAAACAAAAGTACACTACCTCTTCTTCAAATCAGATAGGAAAAGCACTTTCAAAACCACCAACGTACATGACGAAACCCCCCCTCAAAAAGCAAACCCGATTGGACCTCTCTCGCATGCATACCCGTCTTCACCCTCCCCTATTAGACCCCTAATCGAACCAAAAAGAAGGCAGAGAGAAGAAGAAAAGAAAAAGAAAAAAAAGGAAAAGGCCTGCCAATTCCGCGCCGTTCATCTTGGCAAAAGCTTGGTTTCTCCGCTACTATCCCGCAGTTCTTGGCAGAATCGGGACGCTACTTCTTCTTCTTACTCTTCGTGATTCGTGATTCGGCTGTTTGCAGAACCCTTTCAGCATCCAATCAATACCAACTCCCTCGACACTAGTATTACTACAAAGTAGATACACCGCAGTACCCCGTCTGAGCAAGGCAGTGGGTGACCGAGGGTACATGTCACCAAATCACCCCTCAAGCGGAATACAGTTATAGACACCGACCCTCAGCTGCATGGGAAACATTGCAACAACTGCATCGCCATCGGACATCGTACTGCCTTGGTATCATCATGCTGGTATCGTGTCGTATTGCCATGGTATCACCTCCTCAAGCCAAGATACAGTCTGTCGAAAACTCGAAATCGATCCACCCCTTCTGACGCCTCATGATGCTGTGTAATAGATACAGTCCGCTATCTCCCTTCCCTCCCTTTATAAAAAGCATCACCTTGAGCCCTTTCACTCTTTTATGTGACGCATTGTGACCTCGCGATACTGCGCTCTTGCAACCTTTGCCCTCCCCCCCTTTCTCCTATTATTTTCCTTTTCCTTTTCCTTTTCCTTCGATTTAAGGGTTTTTTTTTGTTTCTTCTTTTTCCTTACTTGTGAAAGTTCGTAACGCCATTGAGCCATATGCATGGGAACTTGTATCGTTTGGTCATCTCCTAGTCTTCCTCTTCGCTCTCCTCGAGCCCGCGATACTTCATCTCCAGCACCCACTTGCCGTCGAAATCGATGCCCCGCCGAATCTTGGTGCCAGACTTCCTCCAGATTGAGCTGCCGAGGCCCAGGTCGGCGATGAACAGGCGCCACTCGTCTTCGTGGCCGATATCTGATGAGAGGCCCGAGTCGTCGTGGGGAGGCGGCGTGACGGCTTCCAGAAGCCCCTTCTTGGGTGCTCCAATGGCAACGACGTAGCGTGGCTTGACGAACAAGTGGCCTCCATCAATGACGGCAACCTTGCCGCTTGTCGGGTCAATGCCTGATGGGACGTCTACCGCCAGCACAAACGCCTCGTTCCGGTTCGCCCACTCCATCAGCTCGTACACGGACGCCTGGTCGCCCACCCGCAGTTCTTCAAACGACATGGTGAGGCCCAGTAGCGCGTCAATGATGAGAGAGATGGGCAGGCCGCTAGCCGACCCCGATCCCTTTCGAAGGTACTCGAAGAAGTCGTTCTTGCTCAGTACTTTGCCTCCAAAGTTCCGGTAGAGCTGTATCTGGCGCCTCAGATCCTCCAGCAAGTCGCGCTCACGCTCAATGCCCACCAGGCACACAACCACGTCAAAGTTCTTGTTCCGCAGGTGACGGCCAGCGGCCAGCGCGCGGGTGCCCGACTTGTTGTTGCCGGCGAGAATCACAATCGTAGACGTGCGCAGCGACGCATTGCTCGACGCCCCGGCCACGACCATCTCGAACCGGACCTTCATGGCCGGGTCAGATAGCGCCGTCACGGCCACCTCGGCGATGCCCCTGCCAGCATTCTCAGCCATGAGCGCCTCGCTGAACCCCATCTCGTTGGCGGCAATGTTTTCGATGTTGAGCATCTGGAGCGTGGAAATCGTCTCCACGCGGCGGTTGGAAGGCACCAGGTAGAGGCCAGGCTGCTGCTGCTGCTGCTCGTAGTCGGTGCTGCGGTGCCCCGTCGTCGGGCTCGACCGGCGAGACGCCTGATACCGTAGGCTGGAGTTGACCCTGCTAAGTGGCTGGCTCCCCCCGGCAGCGGTGCTCGCCTTGCGCGACTGCGAGCGCTTGCCAGCTCCAGTCTTGCTGTCGGGCCGCCTACTACTACCCTGGGCGCCGTTCTTGGGCTCGCGGCCGCTCAGTCTCTCCGACCCGTTGGCGCCAACGTCTGCCTCGCTGTTCCAGTAGTCGGCACTGGGCGTCGCCGTGCCCGAAGGTAGATCCAGGACGTTTTCCGTGTAGTGAAGGTTCTTGCCCCCGGCCGTTCCGGGCTTGGGCCGGCGGTTGTGTGCTACAAGGCGGCTCGCATCGTCGACCTGGTCCTCTTTTCTCATCTGATCAAAGATCTTGTGCTTATCGAACTTGGCTAGGTTGTTCTCGAAGTCGAAGTCGCCCATCTCCTCGGTGACATCCTCGGAGGCGAATCCATTGTCCATAAGATTCTTGACACCCTTCGTGTTTCGCTTGAGGGAGGTAAAGGGTTGGAAAGAGGCGTTGCTCTGCAGGATGGGAGTCTGCCGCCAGCCTTTTCCATGGCCCTGTGTCTGAGTGACTACTTGCGGCTCACCGAGATGATCCCTATGAGCCTTGGGATGCCGGCGTGCCTTCTTCTTTTGCTGCTGCTGCTGCTGCTGTGTCTGCGCGGAAGCGGGCACCTCCTTGTTGGCAGGGCGAAGCTTATTACTTGGCACATCCTTGGGAATGACTACAGGATCTATCTTCAAATCCTTCACCGACGCCACAATGGTGTGCTCATCGCCCGAGTCAACCGAGGACTGCCGTCCGACATGTATACCGTACAAGACTCCCGGCTGCGCCGCTGGGTCGGTCTCGTCCACTTGCTGTGCGGGAGGGTTCTTGGGCTTTCCCGACGCCGGCGACTTGGGCCGTCGTCCTAGACTCAGAATGGCTGGGTCGACAAATGCAGGCTGGATCGGCTTCGTGGGCAGTTGCTGCACAGCGGGTTGCCTTGGTGACTGTTGGCTGACATACGTCGTCTTGGGGGCTGGTGGTGGCTTCGTATCCGGTCCGTCGCAACGCACTTCAGACAGGTCTGCGATGTTGGAGGCGTCGATTCGAATGTGAGGGATCCACTCGCGCGTCGCGGTGAGGAATACTGTAGTTCAATGGCTTAGTCTCGTGCTCACTCGGGATCCGACTTGCTGCAGCGTAGGGAGTAAATGCAAGAGACAGGAGAGAGAGAGAGAGAGAGACGCGCTTACCGTTTGTCAGAGTGAGACTGATGCCCGCCTGAACATCACTCACCGTTCCTGTCAGCAGGTGTCCGGCAGGATCCCTCAGCACCACCCGCATGTGCAGGCCGATGAACTGGCTCATGTCGACGGTGCGCAGGGCGACTTCGGGGCTGATTGTTCCTATGTCGACCCTGGTTGTCTCCGGGCTGAGTGGGTAGGATTCGAGGGGGGAGTGCGAGTCTCCGTCTGTCGAATGCACTTTATGCCGTCATCTAGACACAGGGCAGCACCCTCGCAAAGCCTTTTCGACGTAAGGCTCCCTCTGGAGGTGAAGTCGAAGTGATTGTACGGTGAACGGTCCAGTGGGTATCGACTCGAGCCGGTCTGACCCTCGCACAGAAGGCAATTCCGGTAATGGACAACTGGCAAAGTGCCCGTTCGGCAGCTGTCTTGTCGCGGAAGCCCGGACGTGGGCGGAGGGAGAGTCCTCCGAGCAAAGTCCTCAACGACGTCAGGAGGAGCTCTTTGGGGGGGAGGACACGCGCGCAAGTCGGAGGGTGGGAATACGGACAAGGCGGGCGAGAAGCGCAGTCGCTGTGATCGTCGAGGAGGAAAGTCGGGAGACGCGACAAACGGGAGAAGAAGAATCCCCTGGTGCCGTCCGCGTTAGAGTCTCGACCTGCCTACTAATTCCAACTCCGATTGTGGCGCAAAGAGAAAGGTCGGGAAAGGGGAAAAGGGCGGGTTCTTAAAGAGGTCGGCGGAAAAGGATGCAAGAATGAACAATTTTTGGTGCATGATCTGGATGGCTGGCATCTTTGGCTCTGACAAGGTCCAGCGGGACTTGGGGGGAGGTGTGGCTGCGCTAGGCCCGATCGGGTCGCCGAGCATTGAACAAGAGCCCTGGCGCGTTTCTCGATGCTGAACATGGAACCTCTAGTGGGCTGCCAGAGAGCCCCCGGACCGCTGAAAACAGAGCCCCGGAGCCTCCAGTCTGTAGCACCGTCCTCCCCTGCAGGGCCCCCCTACATAAGGTACATACCTAGAACCTACCAGACCTACAGGCGGGAGCTCATCGTGCTGCTGCTGCTGCTGCTGCTTGGGGGAAACGGGCCGGAGGGGGGAAGAGACGGGAACCGATTGGGGGGAGAGTCGGCGGTCTTGCATCTCGCCAGCCAGCCACTGAATCGGTTCGCTAGTCACGCCCTGCAGGCACGAGCCGCGCTGTCACCACACTGGACTGTTCCAGATGCCATCATCAGCAAGGCTCACGGCTGAGGTACAGATGGACGTATTACAACTGAGGTACATACTACCTACTGCACCTACCTCATCTAGTAACATCCAATCGTAGTATATTACATATCCCCAGCTGTTGCCAGTATGACAACATCCAAATAAGCTCAACCATCCAGCAACACTCTTACTCAGTCCCTCAGCCCCCAACAAGTCATGGGTAATATTGTTGTGCCATGACTTGAGCTTCGAAAAATTCTGATATAATCCAAGACAATCCCTCCCTGCTTGACAATGGCATAACGAACCGCCGTCCTCCTACTACGTACTTCCTATCCGACGTGAACCATAGATCACACGACTCCAAATCCTCCCTACCTTGTGATGCAAACCTCTGGGAATCGAATCGTACCTGGCCATCGAACCATCAACTGGTTACCTACGATGGCTTCCAACTTCTTCATGCACATCCGTTTGTTTCTCCGAGTGGTGGGTTTCGGGTTTCCTCTCATATTTTATATGCTCTTACTTGGTGTACCGTTCAATCACATACTTGTAGAGGCAAGTGAAGGATTGACGGCTGAGTGATTCACACTCCCCTGTCTCTCAACAATCTCACGACGTCTCCGAGTCTCTCATAATGTCTCCCGGAAACTATTACATACATGTAGGACTACTACGCTCACAACGAAATCACCCCATCAGGCAGGTCTCAGTCTCAGACTGTCTCGCACATGACAACCACAGCTGTGACACGCCATTTCATATCAGAGGCATCAAGCCGACATATTGTAGTCTTGACCCGGCAATGGACTTGTATTGCAGTCGTCTCTCACTCCCCGTCTCTATCTAGATATTCATGAGGGGAATCATATAACAGCGATGAAGTCCTAGTAGTACATATACTCCCATAAATGACACAGTCCACAGCCGACTCAACACGGCATAAGGGAAAAGCATCAATATGCCGCGGCTCTCTCTTCGTCCGAGTCCAGGTCAATAACCTCTCGGACCGCCGTAGATGTAGTGCCCTTGCGATTCGCTACAAAGTCGGTAATAGACCTTGGCCTCTTCGCCGCCGCTTCCTCAGCGCTGTAGAGCTGGCCATAAAAGTTAATGACACGCGGGTGAGCCATGACCTTGGACTTGTCGAAACCCAAGACCCGAAGGCCCTCCTGGCTTGTGGCACGGCTGAGCGCGACATAGGCCTGCCCCTTTTCAAAAACCCGTCCCAGGTTGACAGTCACTCGCTCGAGCGTCTGCCCCTGGGCCTTGTGGATGGACAGGGCCCACGCAAGGATCAACGGGAGCTGGACTCTCTTGGCTTGAACTTCTCCGTTGGGCAGCTCCACCTTCCACTCCTCTGGCTGGCAGAGGATGACGCGGGCCACTCCGTCGGTTGAGATGAACCGCACAACGGGATACTTCATGCCCGTCCCGCCCTCTTCTGGTTCGCGGCTGAAGGCCTTGAGCTTCCTCCGTGCCTTGGCCATGGCATCGTCCATGGCTGAGTCGTACTCATCCGTGTTTGTCATGTCAAATGTTCTTTCGTCAGAAAAGGCAATTACCCTGCCAAGCGATCCGTTGACCAGGGATGCGTCCAGGTTTTTGATAAGCATGACTTGGGAATCAATCTTGAGCTCAATCGATTTGGGCGCCATCATGTTCGCCAGAAGCTTGTCTCGAATGTTTGGATCTCCCGAGTCGATCGCGTCATACCGATTCGACTTCCCAGGCAAATTCCTCAGCCGTCCGTTGTTGGAACTCTCGACCTGCGCTCGCGTCGGGAACAGCTCGGCCGACTCCACCCCGTCCTTGAACTCGAGGGGCCTTGAGAGCTTCTTGAAGGCGTCCACTGTTTCTTGGCTGATCTTGCCCAGCCGCATCTCGTTGAGCATGTTGGCGAACTGGGGGTCGCGTTGGCGGAAGACCTGGGTGAGACCGATTGTGTGATCTATCGATGTGCTCCAGGTGGCGGCATCAAAGGCAAATTTGGCCTCGCGCTTCTTGTCGGCATCGGGGACAGGCGGCAGCTGGAAGAAGTCGCCAGTTATGATGAGCTGAATGCCTCCCCATGGCCGGCCGTTGTTGCGAATGGTTCTTCCGATCTGCGACAGCTTGTCAAACAAATCCCCATCCACCATGGAGACCTCGTCGATGATGAGGCATTTGGTGCGAAGCCATCGGTTCTTGGCTTTAGGGTTCCTTCTGATTTTGCGGACAAGTGTAGGCGCATCTTCTTTGCCGAGACCAATACCTATTGCGATAATAATGAAAAAAGAAACGGTTAGCTTTGCTGCGTCCCTGAACAAGCATCACCCACCAACAGGCGGTCAGCCTGCGGAAATGTCAACGTCTGGCCTACCCGAGAAGCTATGGAGCGTGATTCCTCCAATGTTACACGCGGCAAGGCCCGTGGATGCCGTCACGGCGACACGGTCCTGATCTCGAGCATACTTTGCCTTCAGCTGCTTGATGATGGCCCTCATCAAGACGGACTTTCCCGTCCCTGCTGGGCCGGTGAAGAAGACGCTCTTGCCCTGGTTCACCACGAGGTCAAGCACATGCTCCTGTTCCTTACTCAGGTGGATGGCATCGCCTTTGGCGGCGTCGTGGGACTTTGCAACCGCCGGTGCCGCCTCATAGTAGTCGTAGTCGGTCTCGGGTTGTCTATCTGGCACTTGGGACTCTGACCGGGCCGCCTGCTGAGACTTGAATTGCTTCTTCCGTTCCTGAATGTCGGAAGCTTCCCACATGCGTGTTGATGATTTTGAAGACGACGAGACACGTGCCGCTGCGGAAACAGCCTGGTGTTCGACGTAGTCTGCATGAAAGCTGGTTGGCAGCACCCGCTTCTTCTTCTGTGCGGGGGCTCCCATCGACTGGCTCTCGCCAGACGAGTCGCGCTTCAAGGAAGCCGTTGGCGGGTTGGGCTTGGGTTGAGGGGGGAAGTAGTGGGATGCAGGAGATGATGACCAGGGAAGCATATCTTGGGTCGCTGGAGGGGTTTCGTCGGGAAGAGAAGGGAGAGTGTCTATGTCAGCCTGGGGCCTCGGGGTTGGCTTTGGTTTTGATGCGGCCTGAGGAGCCTTGAAGTCGAGCATGATGTTCTCATCGTCGCTGAAGTCGTCGGCAGTGAAGTGGACGGCTGCCTGGGACTTTGCGTCTGCATCCGACTGCTTGTACAGCGTCATCAGCTGTCCCGTGGTCGGCTGCTGTTGGTGCTGCCGTTGCTGCTGTTGCTGTTGCTGTTGCTGTTGTTGCATGAGGGCTGATGATGTTCGGTCCTGCAGTGGCCGGCTTGTCGAAAATGAAGCCGCCATCGAGGCTGACGTCGACGTAGAGACGGTAGTAGAGACAGACGCTGAGGCCGAAGCTGAAGCCGACGGTGTCGACGTCGTCGCCGAGCCGGCCCTTGTCAGGTGGTCGCGAATGTCGGTCACGGGCGCCGCAGGGCTGCTGGAGGGGAACAGCGTCTTGGCCAGGGCATTGCGACCGGGGGGCTCGTTGGCCTTGTACGCCTTGTTGGCCTTGACGAACATCTGGGCGGCGGCGGCGCGAGGCGCAGGGGCATGGGCAAGCTGCTGGGCTGCTCTCTGGAGGCTCCGCGGGCGAACGGCGACAGCGGGTTTCATATACTCGTACGGGGACGGTGATGGCCTCGAGAGGTGAGCAGGGCCGACCTTTTCTTAGTGCTGCCACCACGGATCAGGTGCGACGGGCGGCATCAGAAGGGGCAGGATTCGGTTGCTTTGATTTTGATTCTGATTGGAAGCCCAGAGAGTGCAGAGGTCGGGTGCTAATGCCGTGCTGCTGCAGCTGCTGCTAGTCGTGGGAATGATTTGTGAGGCGCGTCTCTGGCCAGGGCTCGTGCATCAATCAACGCGTGAGCTTTATCGCGTAGATTGTACAGTGAAATTGCCTTATCGGCAAAAAGTGCCTGGGCGATAGGTAAACAGGGCTGCTGCTTAGTCATCTGTGGCATCTCTCTTTGAATTGGCCGTCCAGGAAACTGTCGTTCATCTTATAGATATGGCACGACGGCACGTTGGGGACGCAAGTAGTATGATGAATAATAAATATTGCTGCTGAACCATGCTGAACTTTTTACCCAAAGGATGATGATGTTGGCTTGTGTGGTCACACAAGGTTGGGGCGACAAGGGTCTGCTATCAGCTAGCCAGGGCTCATGCAAGCAGACCACCCTCCACTTACACTTATACACACCTAGACACCTAACCTGCAGCGTTCAAGATGGGTTGCTCAATCAAGACGGCAAAGAACACAGCAGACGTTGATTTTTGAAATACTCAATCTGTCATAAAGAGCGTGACAATATAGTCACTTGTCGGAGTGGAAGATACTTTGAATTCAACTGCAGAAACTCCCACTCCAACAATTCAAATCACCAAACTCCTTATGTGTCGTGTACACAGACCATGTGTTCGAAATAAAGAATGAAGCAGTCGTAAAAGATTGAAAACATATAGCACGGTCAGTTGAAAAACATCTTACCATCTATATCCTGCCTCACTCGATACTCTTTCGCTGACCCTTTGAATACAACAAGGGACTCACCCTGCCCAGATCCCACGCATCTTGATCCGTCCGCCGCCTCTCAGCCATGTACCGCTGTGCATCTCGCCTCCTCCACGGCCCCCGAACCGGCCGGGGCATCGCCATCCCATCATCATTATCATCATCGTCGTCATCGCGATACCTCCTCGGAGCTTCTCTGTAATTGTAATGAATGTCCGGATCGCGTGCCTCCCCTGACCGGTTGCGAGGGCCATCAGCCAGCGATGTGCGACGGAATTCATCACCTAGTTGGTCCATGTCTTGATTGCTCACTGAATGGTATCGCGCCGTGTGATACATGGGATCCCTCTCCCTCTGACTCTCTGGCATCTTCTTCTGAAGGCCTCGAAATTGACGCGGTGCGCTTTCCTCACCCATCGACCTGGCTATCCTATCGCGGTACGTCTTCTTGTTCACGCGCTTTCGCATGTCTTCCTCTGATACTGCATTGATCGGATCGGGAGCAGCAGGGGGGATGTTGATGAATCTCCCTGCTGGATCATACGGCCTTTGTGGGCGGGCAACCTCCAGCACAACGGCCTCGTCTCCAGAACGGTGCTGACGATGGCTGCTTCGCCCCCTGGAGTCATCATGCTGCTGCTGCTGATGATGATGATGACTCTGTTGGTGGAGATGAGGCAGACTGTAGTTCTGCTCATAAGATGGGCTTGGAGTTCTTTTGGTGCCGGAATCCTCGGTAGACAATGAGCCGAAGGAGGTGACGGAGCTTCTGGAATTATAGGACCTTGCCGAGGCCTCGCGATCCAGTCTAGGTGCGTTTGATTGGATCCTGCGATTCTGGTCCTCGATTGCTTGTGATATGCTGCTCCGCGGGGGGATAGAAGTTGGTACTGCCGGCTGAGCCACCTTGATCGAATGCTGATTCCAGGGAAATTGGTACTTGACTTGAGGCTCGTATTCATAGTGTTGAGTCTGAATCTGCGAGGGACCAGCTTGAACATTGCGTGGCAGAGGAGCTTGGCCAGCAGTCTTTGGGGGAAGAGGATCATCATCGTAAGCCCCTCTTGCGCCCTGTCGTCTCTCTGCCAGCTGTGCCTCCAACATTCTCACACAATTCTCGTTTCGTCCTGGTTCTCTCCTGAAGTACGCCGTCACAGACACCCGCTCACTCTTCGCCTTGGACCTGGATGAACCCTTGGATTCATGCCGATTTTTGCTCCTCTTCTTATCCTTGCTTCGCCTGTCACGCCTTTCCTCACCACCCTCTATTTCGTCAACCTTGGACTTCCAATCCACCTGAGCGAGCGTATAGACAAACCGAGGATCAGATTCCGTCCTCTCGAGGTTCTTCCACGCATACTCCAACTGCCTCTGGATTGCAGACGGAAGATGCTTCTTTTTGTCTGCCACAGAGCCAGTCTCCTTGTCCAACTTGCGGACTTTGCGTTTTGCGTCATGCTGAGACACGTCCCTTCGTATTGAGTGTGAAGCTTTCTCCCAGGTTGGCGGTAAGGCGCGACCTTCGCTGTCTATGTCGTATGGGTCTGTTGCCTTTTCGATGCGGACGACGACGTAGGATGTGAGGCGATTGTAGGCTTCTTCCTCGTTGATGTCTTCGTCGCGGGTGTTCAAGATGTGGATGTTTCGTTGTGAGGGAAGTTCAGGAGGAGATTGATATAGGGGGCGAGGGCTGTGTGGTGGTGGTGCCATGGAGGTGGATGTGTGTGTATGTGAGTGATATCCTTGCTGAGGGGGCATGTAGGAGGGATTAGGTGTCATCGTGGCAGGGCCTGGATGATGCACTCGGGAAGAGTTTCTTTCTCCTCTCATTTGACGGGAGGAAGGCTGAGGAGCGGACGATTGATCGGCTTTCAGGCGACTTTCAAATCCGGGTAGGCGATTACCCATGAGCTCCCTCATCTCTGGGGGTATATGCTTGGCAACCATGTTGAGGGAATGAGTCTGATGTGAATGAACTTGGTGATGTGTTGGGGCTTGATGATGAATCGAAATTGGAGAGAGATGCTGGAGATGAACCCGGATATTTATACCCCGAGCCACCTCTTTGTCTGCATGTAATTGCCATTAAAATTCACCCATAACCCTTGGGATATCAACCACTGGACTCGAGAACTGGCGGACCGAGTGAGTATACGTGTAACCAGAAACAATAGATTGTGGTGTGCAGCTTTCTCTACAGCCGATTGAGCGAGCGAAATATTGACGCTTGCACATATCTACTTCTACCACCTGATCAACGCACGTATAAGGTTCGGTGATTTTCCTTCTGGACGCAACATGTACCTGGCTGTGAAGTTTGATCTCTCAGGCGGGGAAAAGTCGTGCATCTGTACCTCCAGGGGGGGACTGTTTCGATCTGATCTATACATTATCACACCTACATCATATCCGCCAGAATAAGTCTTGATATGTACACCACCTCAGATGCACAATCTATGGCTAGGTCTGCCTGCCCAGCTCTTCAAGCCATCAAATATTCCCCATATGCACTCAAAGCACGCCTCACGTCACACAAAACCCATACCGCCTCACATCATCCGCACAATGTTATCATCGAACAGCAACACATGCAGCAAAAATCCCCCGCATCACCAGTCCTGCGCGTGAATTCTCCTTTCCTCCGGACCTTGTCGCCTTACAATCCATCTCCAGCCTATCAAGGGCAGCCACATATGACAGCCCTGAAAATCAGCCCCTGAGAGGCAACCGGTTGCCTCGCCGTTCTCAACTCCTTAGGAAACGCCATGCATAGTTGATCTTCTGCCTGATGGATTGTGCGCGTACAGTGTGTTGCTCTGATGCTGTACATCGGAGGATTGCTTGCTTTGCCTTTGTTTGGGGGCCAAGTGTAAGCCTCACTTTTATTCAGACGCGGTGGAACTCCTGAGAAGCGACCCTGATGTTGAAGTTGCTTTAACCCCTGATTCTTGTGAAAATCTCCGTGAGATTTAGAGCGGTCACGATGTTGTTTCAAGACACACAGCCCGATCCGTCACCGTGTTTACATCAACGAGTTCCGAGGCAAGGAATGGCACATGTGAGTCCTTCGTAGATCAATCAACAGACTCTCGTGTCACGTCTCATTGGAAACCATCCAACAACAGGGCACCAATAGGAACATTCCCTGCCCTTGGCAAGACCCCACGTCCAGCCTCATCTTGCAAGAGGAAGGATGAGGAGGGGATGCTCCAGCTCAAACTCGACATTCTGGCTTTTCTTTTGACGTGGCCATCTGTGGATGGTGCAACAGAAACGAGGCAACCACAACAATCAGCAAAAGAAGGCATTGCTTCCGTCTGGCCGCGCGCCTCCTTCTAGGCAACCTTGTCCCAGCAATATTGGCGATAGTATATGTGTCCTATCGGGCCAAGATCAACTCGAGAAGGGGGGGCTCTTCCGAACCGCCAATGGCTGCGAGAGAGCCTTCGCCTTGTACTGCGGCTCGCCTTTGTATCAGTGTCGTGCCAATGTGGGATGCCGCGCAGTGAGCCTCAGTTGGACGTGTGCTTGCTCCTTCGAATCACCAACCAGTTGCGCCATCCTCTTCGCGCAGTCTGTCTCCCCAGCCGCCTCACGTTAATCTCCTGCAATTATCATGATCCTGTTTCCAAGACAGATCGGACTAAAGGAGCATGTGTGTCAAGGCGTAACACGGAAGCAGTACAGCCGCTTGGCGCGGTTACCGTGAGATTCATGTGCCTAAACAATTTGAGTTCTGCCCGCTAAATCCATGTTCTCAAACAACTCTACCGTTTCCCAGGTCGTCTCTGGTCCGCCGCTCTTTCTGGGAATGCCAGGCGCAAAATAATGCAATGAAATCTCCTCTGAAGACATCCAATCATGATCCCTTTATGCCAAGTAGGTGTATGAGTTCTCTTCTCTCTCCAGGTAATCTTTCTCAATCAGGCTGTGAGGTGGGGGTCAGCAAATCTGCCTGTCACTTGGGTTACGAGTCCGTAGACTTACCTCTCAATCTCCTTCTTGATGGCGGCTGGCTCGACACTGCCTCTCTTCTTGGTCAAGTTGATTACTTCAGCCACCAGCTCTGCGTGGCCCATTGTCTTACGGCTCTTCATGATTCGCACAATGGCTGCCTGCGTCTCGAACCGCCTGTCCTGGGCAATCTTTTCGTGCGTAGCCTTGTTCTCTTCCTTCGTCTCCTTCAATTGGATCTGGTTGATCTTAACACGGTATTTGGGATCGGTAAAGGCTTTGTTAAAGGTGAACGTGTCCTTGGGGTCGACGTCACGCCCCTTGGGGTGTTTCGTCAGCACCCGCGCCTTGCCACAGGCCAACGACTGAAGGGTTCGATCCAAGTCACCTCCCTGGAGGCCCGTAGCCGCCGAGATTTGCTCATATGACAGGAATCCATCCGCAGGCACATCGTTGAAGAGCAAGAGCACGGCTGCCTGGAACGCCGACACGAGGAGCTCCTTTGCTCCCTTGGGAAAGGTTGCCTTGATGGAACAGTGCGCCAGCGAGTGCTTCCATGTCAAGACTCGGCCCGTGTGCTTGCTCTTGTAATGCCTATCAAACTGCTCGATGCGGGTGGCCACGTCATCAGGCAGATTAAGCCTCACGTCGGGATACGTAGGCCAGGCGGCAGCAGAGAGGATCATGACCTGCAAATCCACCTTTCCAACACGGTCGGGGTGGCCCTGACACCACTCCTTGTAGGCCTCCATCTCGTCCTTGGCGAGCTCTTGATCTTTAAACATTTGCTCTAGATTGTGTGTAAAGTTTGAGCCGCACTCGCCCCTCAGCTTGGTGAGCATGTTGCGTTCCGCATCCTGACTGGCACTGCGGCCCATGAGAAGGCGGCGAGCCAAGTCTTTCTTGTAAAAGGCCTCAAAGGCGTCCTTGCCCTCGATGAAGCGGAACAGCTCGAGAGCCTGGTCTAGTTGCCTGTCCAGCTCGGCGTCTTCGTCTGCGGTGCTGGCATGGCCGGCCTTTTCTGCCGCAGCCCGGTCCTTAACGTCGGAGAGCAGCTCCTTGGGCAGGGCTCTGATGCCGCCACGCAGTAGCATGTCAATATGTTTGGCTGTCATCTCGCCGATCTTGGATGTGCCCGATGGCCAGCACTCGGCTATCTTGCGGTCGTTCATAAACTTGCCAAAGGCCTCTCGCATGCCCCAGAGGAAGTCCTCGTCCTTGTTGAACGCGTCGCGCACCGTCAAGTCCAGCACACGGCGCAGATCCAAGAGGCGAATAACCATCTCGTCTCCCCGCTCCTTGTCGGACACGATTGAGGCCCCTGTCTCTCGGATGTAGTCGGTCCACGGTGTCTTCAACTTCTTCTGTATGCCCGACAGCCTAAGAAGGTCATACAACCCCTTGAGAGACTTGATGTCTCGATCAGACAACAGCTTGGACAGGCTGCCCCCATGAAGAAGCTTGTCAGCATACTGGTCGATCAGGATGTTGTGCGCCAACGTCATCGATTGCCTCTCCGTTGTGCTGTCCAAGTTGTACGCTATGCAACGGTAGTCCTCGCGTTCCAGCAGACGCTCGCAGACCTCGATATACTCTTTCAATCCCATGGGACTGCAAGTCTCTCCAAACTCCTTGAAGTAGGCCTCGGAGTGCTGCAAATAGACGGGCTCGAACTGCTTTGTGTACACTCCTAGCACGTATAGCATCATGAGAGAGTCTTTGAGCAGTTCTGCGTCCATCCGGTGGTCCCCTCGGCGATCCATGTTGATCAGCTCGCAGATCGCTAGAATGGACGCAGTTCCAATAGCTGGGCCTGACTCTGTCGCTTGCGATGGAAAAGCCATCCTGCAGAAGCGCGTGATAGCCAGGTCGTTTATAGATGGCAACGACTTGAGAAGCAGATATGTGCGATCAAGGTAGCTGAAGGTTGACCTGATGAGGATCTGACATTGAGTAAGCTCCTATGCTGCGACATTCCATAAATAAGAAATTGAAGCATACCGTCTGTGAGTTCCACGTCTTCCATTCCGCCAACGTCCTTCTTAAAACCTCGAGATTGGACACCTTGGCCGCGTCCTGAATCCTGGGCAGGACGACGCCTCTCAGATGCCTGTCGACCTTATCCTTGAGCATCCGATAGACCTTGTCAGCGCTGCCATTGCGGCACATGTCCTCGACCCCGCGATACAGGCGTTCCAGCGGAATGGCCGGGCTCTGGCCGGCAAAAATTGCGTCCAGGGCCGCGTCGAGCTCCCTCTCGGTGCGAGCATAGTACTCCTGGATCCGGGCCTCTTGGCTGACGGGGCTGCGCAAGTTCTTGATGACCAGCTTCCGCGCTCCACTGTGAGGCTGGAAGGCCGACTGGCGCTTCGTCAGGTCGATGACCTCGGGCATCTTGCCCCTCGCTTTGGCGCTGGCCATGGTCGAGCTGTCGGAGAACCGGGGCCGCTTGGCTGCGGACGGCGAGGACGGCGAGGACGACGACGAGAGGCGTGGACGGCGGCGTGAGGGGGAGACGGGATCGACTGTCGCTGGTTGCATGAAAGTGGATGGGCAGAGGCAACTCGGCGCGCGAGGGTCTTGAGTCGTGAATCGTGAGGCGTTAGGCGTGAGGCGTGAGCCGCGAGAGACGGAGGGAGACGAGACGGGCTCGCGGTCGGTGGGCTCGGGAGGAGGAAAGACGAAAGACGGAAGACGGGCTGGTCGGAGGTTTCGCTTCTGACCCTTGCTGGCAGATGGTTCCCGCTTTGGCAGCCGGGGAGGATCGAGTAATCGGGTGGGACTTCTGGGTTGACTTGGGTCGGTCGAGGTTTGGGAGCTTGGAGGTTTATTATGTCATGATGGATGGACGGACAAGTTTAGGCGGGACCCCCGCGATATGGAACCTGATGGGACCCGACTGCAGGCTCCAGCGTTTGCCGAGAGTTGCAGGGGCCTGTTTAGCGGGCGTGGGTGCCTGTAGCCCGCTGTAAAAGAGGCACGGCACCTCACTCCCCTCAACAACTCCCGATATGGATGAGGTACCTACCAGGACATGAACTTCGACACTCGTCGTCGATTGTCTTCCTTCACCTCTTCTACCTCTTTCATCATGGCATTCGGCTGTCAGGACTTTGCCTAGAATCATCTCCACCGCCAAAAGAAATTCCATCTTCACTTGATGAGTCTAACGCAAGTGAGCAGCGTGCACGAGGCCATTACACAACCAGCCCTTCCTTGACAATAACAAGGAAGGTACATGTATGTGTAAACCACGAGATGTTGCCGAAGCACCTCTTGAGCAACAGACAACAACAAGATACTTGAATCTACATGTACATTCGTCCCGCTCGCTCAAGGACGCGTGCAGTATCAGCATCATCAACTCTGAAAAGTGCCATTCCTTCATGCAGCTCTTACCGTGCCCCATGGCCAAGCAACGCTCCTGAGCATGTGAAGTAGAGGCATAGGAAACAGCCTCACCCTACCGTATCAACACAAGCCATTCCTCTCAGTCCAATACTGCAGAGCTCTCCCTCAAGAACAAGGTTCATCCTGTTCATCGCCTTTCCACCATCTGGCGTAACGAGATATGCCCTTGCCCCTACACATAGCCAGCCTTATACAGCGCTGTGAGGCCACACCGTTGGAGGTGATCCGTGGCTTCAAGCGATTTCAATGGCTTCTGCAGCAGAATGGTCTTGCCTCACGAACCCTGTGCCGTTTCTCATCCTAAGTACCTCTTACACCTCTCACCAGACCTCAACCAGGTGGGTGATTGAGAAAAACAGCCACTGTCGAATCACCAGAGGCCGTTGAAGCGCCACCATGATAACGCCGTACAAGGGTGTGGCTGCCTTCCAGACCCCTCAAAGTCGAGTCATTGTTTGCGAATCATATGTGAAGCTCATCCCCCCGCATCTTATGCTGGTCTTTTTGAAGGAGAGGCCCATCCAACCTCGAACTCGTACTCCAACCTCCAACCTCCAACCTCCAACCTCCAACCTCCATTCTCATACTCGAAACCATGTCGTTGCCCAGCCTGCCTGCAGAAGTCAGGCACATGATACTCGAAGCTCTGGTCAAAGATGGCCGTGAGCTGGCGAGCTTTGCTGTAGTGTGTCGAGAGTGGCAGGCAGTCATCGAACGACAGACGTTCAAACGGATCAGAGTCACTCCGTCACGCATTGCCCAGCTAAATGACATGACCCGGCGCAACCGATCGCATGTGCGGTACCTGTGGCTCTGCGCGGAATTGGAACGCTATGGTTGCGACAGCTGTTCACCCACTGGTGAAAACAATGACGCTCCAATGTTCAACAGCGCCGCAGACGATCTCCTCATCAAGACGGCCGTCCAGTCTCTTTTCTCCGTCCTTAGCACCTGGGATTCAAGCAGCTCTTTGACACTCGATATCAGTGTCTATTCGACCAGTGATCGAGAGCACTGGTTCAATTATCTGACCTTTGAACCAGACGACGGTGAAGATGATGCTCCATCGAAGCGAGGCTATTCTCATGTTTCACGGCCCAACCAGACGGTCCCTTGCGAGAATGGGGATGAACGGCACCGTTGGGAAATCACTAATGAGAGCCTTTTCAAGGCTCAGGCTGCAGTCCAAACCGTCTTCACCCGAATCTTGGACGAAGAGCCAGACGATTCCGACGATGAGGAGATGGATGGCCTTGACTGGTGGAGAGAGTTACCACTGGTGCCGGCCATCACGCGTCTGCTCCTGCGTCAAGAAACCCGCCGGCGCTGGGCGCCCGAAGATCTGGCTGAGCTGCTCGCCCGCTTTCCAAGATTGTGTGAGCTGCACTTTGAACCATGGAGGGAGTGGGATGACATGCTCCAGACTTACAGAGATGAAGGTGAGACGGCATTCCCCCTTAGGCGTACTGCTCAAACAGCATACATGATCATCTCAGTGATTTACATTCACTAACACGTTGGGTTCTCTTTGATAGGATACATGACGCTCCTCGAGTCTCCTAGCATTCGAAGGCTGAATAGACTCAGCCTGTTCGAGAATTTCAACCAGCACTACCCGGATGCTTACTGGCGACTGGACTGCTCACTCATTCGTCCCCCAAACCCTGACCTTGGTCGAATCCTCTCTGAAGTTGGTGGCAATCTTGAATCTCTCTCAGCATCCTTCATGGTGGACGCAGATGACTTCTTTGCCTTGGACGAGGGTCACCCTCGGAAAAGGTGGCCCAATTTGAGACGTCTGATCCTAACTTCACAGCTGTTGGCGCCTGATGAAGATGAGATGCGACTTACGGACATGCTTCGAGCAGCAGCAAGAGCGGCTGCTCATATGCCAAAGCTTGAGACGTTGCAGATATGGACTGGGCGAAAGGGCCTTGCCGCGCTCTTCAAGTATGAGGCTGCTACAGAACAAGGCCAGGCTTCTACCATTACCTGGAAGGGTACCTGGGTGTCTCTTTTACATGATTCCGTCATTCAAGCTTGGCAATCTGTGGCGGCTGAGCGCTCACAACTTGGACTGAGAGTGGTTTATGAAAGTATTGGCGTTGACGAGGTTCGATCTCATGGCGATGCGATGCTTCTCCTGGAGCTTCCAGAGGTGGTCATAAGACGCGTTTCGCTACGGCAAATTTTGAATGAACAGATGCATCTACCACTCAAGGTTCGTTCATCCCATGAGCCGAGCTGGTTTCTGTGTACTCACCATGTATAGCCACCACGCCTAAGTCCTTGGATGATAGAGCCCTTCCATCTCCCGGTTGCCCCGGGCTTTCCATCTACCTAGTCAGGCATTTTGGTGCGGCAAGGTCGCGAGGACAAGTTCACCGTATAGACCCAGATTTAGCGTGTCAAGAACAAGATGCAATACATCTTATAAGTGGCTGCCCAGCACCCAGCAAGTTGATCTCCTTGAGAGTGCTACTGCTATGCTATGACTTGGAGGGAGGCTCACCTCTCTGCTCCCCTCGCCGTCTTTTCTGGCCTCGGCATCCGTTTCTGTGTATGTCAATCAATATAGAGTAGAAGGCTTGACTTGAACTACCTACCTGGATTATCACAACATACCTGGACTATTGTAACAGACCTAGAGTACGAGGACAATAAGAGAAGCAGTAGTAAGACTAGACATATACCGCGATAGTAGCAGATACTTGATTCATTATATGTAGGAGTTTATGATAGCTAGACTAGATATATACTGCGATAGTAAGCGAAAGTATCAATCACTTCTATCATCTATGTAGTTATAAGCATCAGCTGTGGTAGGGGTAGATGGATGTATAAGGACGCGTGATCGCCAAGTTGGGGTGCTGTCTAGTTTCTCCCTACCATATATACTAGGTATCCATGCATGTGGTCAGTCGTATGTGACGGGTGTTGACTCGCCTACAGCCATATAGGTCGTACCAAGGAATATACATCATGCTCTTCATGCATATGCCGCCCATCCTATAAAGAAGACAGAGTCGGTCAGTATCTTTCTCAAACAATCCATGTACAGCCTAGAGCCAAAAAAAGAAGAAGAAACAAAAAACTTGACTCACCAGAATACAACACGGCAAGATTCCGCTCATCCGTAGCCTGATTGATCAAGTCATTCACCGTCGCCGTCACGCTCAACGTCTTGGACAGCTTCTTCCTCACAACCTCGAGCGCGCGATCTCCCTCTGACGGCTCATTCAGGTGGCTGCCCGCCTTCTTGCCCTTCTTGTTGGTGGCCACGTCGGCCTGGTCTGCGTCGTCAATGGCGGCGCCGCCGTCGTCTTGTCGCGCCTTTTGGAGCTTGGCCAGGCGGACGGGGGAGACGGACCAGCTGTAGAGGGGATCGTAGCGCAAGACGTCCAGGATGGTCATGATGGAGTACTGTTCCTCGCGGAGGGCGTCGAGCGTCATTTCGCAGCAGCGGCGGAACACGCCCTCCGTCTTGGTGATGCCCATGCCGTCGACAATGTCTCTGGTCAGGCGGAAGGGTACAAGTTCCGGCACCGGCAGGATCCTGCCCGTCTCAAAGGCGATGCCCAGATCGATGTGCACCACCTCTCCCGTCTTGGTGTCCAGCAGGATGTTGTGGCCGTGGCGGTCGCCCAGGCCCAGGACGTGGCCGAGCATCGATATGGCGGCCGTGCTTCGCGTGTATGCGAGCCGCTTCACGAACCACTCGTCAGGGTCGACAAAGTACTCCATGAAAAAGTACCGCATGACGGGCTGGAACTTCTCCGTGACTTTCCGGTATGTGCTGATGCGCTGGTCCACCGGTCTGTTCTGCACGCTGAAAATCTCCTTTCGGCACTGCGTTCCCTTAAGATCGCGGGGGTGGTACCGTTCGTGTGCTGGCATGAGAAAATCATGCAGAGGGATCGTGTCGCGGACGAACTCGATGAGTCCGGACGAGGCCGTCAGGGGGAGTACCTTGTATGTTCGAATGCCCAAGTTTCTCTGCCTCGTAGCCCTGTGAAGCTTCAGAAGGGAGGAAACCGCTGCAAAGACTTGCTCCATGATGGCGTCTTGACGCAGGTCGTCTGAACCACCCTTGACCAGCTGTTTGTACTTTGCGCCATCCGTGCCAATGGCGGTGATGATCTTGGGCGCGCTCACGCCTGAGGCAATACTCATGGTCGGTTCGAGCCTCGAGATCAAGGGCACGTCGGAGTAGTCCTTGTTGGCGTTGACTTCGATATGCATCGTCGGGGGAGGAATGCGGAACTTGGCAAGGTAGCTCATCAGGTTCCTGGCCGCCGGGGAGTCTTTCAGCGCAATCTTTGCACCTGATTTGTACTTGGCCTGGTCCCTTTCCAGAGCAAGGACATGATAGTGCTTGCTCGTCCTCTCGATGGCGAGCCAGATGTCGGCAACAGCGTCAGTGCTCGCAAGCTTCTGTGCAATCTTATCGTTGGCCCGGACTCGAAGGACGGCAACCTCGTCCTTTTGCTGCACTCTAGCTTTGGTGCCGGACCAGATGTGATACATGCCGTGGTAGGGATGATCGACGCAGATGTTGTACACCAGATTCGAGAGCAGCTCCTGGAACGGCGTGTCCTGGTTTTGCAGTCGCGAGGTCAGCTGGCTCATGAGGCCTGCAAACTTGGCCGTGGGCACTTTCGAGAGATGTCGCGTCACTGCATTGTTCGTCGCGTCGTCGTCCGATCTCTCGAGCCACAGTGCTGTGAATCGCAAGGCGTCGTTATCATGCTCGTCTGAAGACGCCAGGGAGAGCAAGTAGTTTTCGAGACTCAGGCGGACGAACTCGCTGCGAGTCGTTTCGACACGGCGTAGCTCTTGCTCATCGAGATCAAGCCACTGCTTCTCCTTCGCGAGGACGTGCGAGTATTTGGCCTTGAGCTGCGAGTCTCTGGTAGATGCGATGAGCGACTTGAGCTCCTCGACCTCATCATTCTTGCCCTTCTTCAAGCTTTGCAAACGCTTGAGATCCTCCAAACTGTCTGGATCTTGGAGCTGCTCGTCACAGAAGACGGCAAACTGATGGAATACCAAGCCTGCCTCTTTTGCCTCGACGCCGCCTCTGAGTTCTTTCAGCGCCGGCTCTAGATACTTCTTCTGTATGTCTCGAGGCTTCTCCAAACGCGCGACAGACATCCTGTGGCCAATCTTTGAGAGCAAGTCAGACCGGCTCACCGGAATAGTCTGTCGCTTGAGAGCCGCGACGTTGTCAATGCCCTGAAGCATCTTGATCGATGAGCTCATCTCTCCGTGATCCCACAACGAGTTTGCGACCTCAATCTTGATGGCGACATCGACATGGACGCCCAAGTCTTCGCATGGCTTGATGAGGTCACTCAGGGCCGTCGAAATGTTTAATGATTCCTGCGTAGCCTGGTGATAACGATAAATGCTAGATGCCAAAAGCATCGACTTGATCTCCATCTGCCGTATCCCCGCCACAGATAGGGGGCCATTTGCAAGAAGCGATGCATGTTGGGTGAACATGCTCATTGTTGTGCCACGGCACGACAGAATCTGGCTGACGTCGTCATATCTATACGTAGTTTAGCAACGGCATCCTCGATTGCCTTCTGGCAGATCTACACTTACAGTCCACTCTTCATCCATTGACTGCGTTCCTGGAACCGGCTCATCAGGCCTTCCAATTCCGCTGCGTCCGCAATGTTCAGGATCTCATCGAGCTCAGAGAGCGCCGCCAAAGCTCCCAATCGGCTTCTTAGGGCCGTTGCATTGCGGTTGTTGCCGACCAAGTTCTTCATCGTGCGAGCAAAGCCATCGTATATAGCTGTCCTGATGGCTGCGACATTGGTAGCCTGATGCAGTGTCTGATACGCTTTGTATGTCACGACAGCAAAATGATCGCTTGTGGCTGGCACAGGAAGGTTCCAAATCTCGAGTCTCCTGGCTGTGTGAAACGTGCTTTCGATGGAAGACGGGGTCGAGCCCATGTTCTGTTGCGTCTGCATCAGAGAATGTGACAGCCCGGCGAACCCAAGAGCGCCGAGGGCCTTCACCAAAGCATGGGCGTCTGAGTCTGATGAATTCTGCCGTAGCCGGATGTGGCTGTCGTATTGAGCGCCTCGAAATGCGAGATTCTTCGCCCCTTCCTGTTCGTATTCCAAACGAGACAGGATATTCGAGAGGTTTGCCTCCTCGGGTAAGCCATAGTACGCGTCTGGGTCGTCGATATTCTCAAAGATGGCCAATAGTGTTTCGTTCAGGTCTGCCTCTTTGGCTACGGACGATCTGCGAGATGTGCGGGTTGCCTCGGAAGCTGCAATCTCAGCGAAGAGCAAAGCCGTCTTGTGCATGCCACAATGAGTTGCGGATGACGCGGCCATGGTGTAGTCGATATCCAGCCAATGCAGTCGATCTACGATGGACGTCTCTTTGGGATACTCTTGGGTTCTGAGGTAAAGGACCGTATTGATCAGGAGTTTGATGTTGTCCTTGGCCGCTGGGTCAGTCCATGCGAGCCACCCCTTGATAGCCCCAGACAAGGACTTCTTGATAACCTGCTGCTGCTCCAACTGGAAGTAGAGCACCAGGTGGACGATCAGAGGAAAGGCCCTCTCAGCAAAGCCCTTGACTCGAAGAAGCACTGGCGAAAGGACAGAAAGGAGGATCGAGTGTGGCACCGACTGAGCAAGGAATGCGCTGAGCCGAGGCAGCCAACTCTGTGAGGCGACGTCTTCGGCCCACGAGAACTGTTCGTCTTCCGGCAGCTCAGTAGGTGCGACTTCTGAAGGCGGAGTGCGATAGGAGCCCCATTGAGATGCATTGAAGAGCGACTCGGACAGGCTTTGCTGGCCGGCCGTGACAAGTGGCCCGTCATCTTCAACCACAGCCTGCGATATTGCGCTTCGCAACGCGGCTTCAGCCAACCCAGCTGTGACCGAGTTTGGATTCATCGTAAGGTCCTGAAGGAGATTGAGGAGTCCCATTTCGGACCCATGTGGCCCTGGCGCAATCTTTTCGTATTGATCGAGACGCGACTCTCGCATGATATCTTCGGGAATGGTACCAGAGGCCAGAAATGAACGGCCGACAACTCGTCCTGCCCACGCCAGATAATTGTCACTGAGGCTTTGAGCTCCGCAGCTCTTCCATACCGCCGAAACATGCGCGATGGCATGCTCATCACTGTCCACCACATCGTTTCTGCTGTGTGTCGGAATCGTGAAATCGCCGCAGAGAAGGCCGAGGGCAAGTTGGCGCGAAGACTCGTTGAGCAGCTGCCTTACTGCTATTTCGTCGTTTAGGATATCGAGAAGCAGCTTACTTTCCGAGGTATCCTTCTCCGCATTGCCGGAAGACCGTATATGAGCTGCCGATGTAGTGATGGATTTGAATAAGTCATTCTGCTGCTGGCTTTCAAACCTGGGGGAGGTGTAATCTGAGAGATACTGGCTGAACCACTCGTGAAACTTTTGTGCCTTGCTCATGGTGGCCTTGAACTGGCTTTCTTGAGTGGTGCTCGACTGGCTGGACTCAAGGAAGACCCTCAATGACGCCAGTGCCGACAGAGAGTAGCCGGCCAGAAATGACGGGGCCTGAACCAGGTATGCTTTTCCTCGAGATAGCAGGTACTGGCTCAGCCCGAGCGCATCGTCAGCGCATTCAGAGTCCACAAGGAAGCCCCGAATGGAGCTCAATAACATTTCCAAACAGTATGATTCCAAGGCAACTTGTCCGGCAAGGCAGACCAGAATCCTCACTCTGCGAAGGATAGAACATGCGTGCAGAGAGCCGAGGGCCGGATGTACCGTGTTGAGCAGCTTTCGGGCAATGGCAACGACTACCGCTGGAGTCCAAAGTTCGTGAAACTGGAACTCCGTGGCCTGGCAGAGGTGTATGAGTTCTTTCAAGACATTCTTTGCTTTGAAGCAGGGTTGCTGATTGACCGGAAGTGTAACTGGTGAGTGCGCAATAGCCTTGATCGATTGGAGATTTTCGCCTGCGTACTTCAATTGCGCGTTTTTCAAGAAGATGTTCTCGATCAAGTCTTCTTGATCGATCAGATCGAAGAATAAAGCGACAATATCGACAAAGTGAATGTATAGGGACTCGGAATATAACTTGGAGCCCAGCTTGCTTCTGATGCGATCTTCGCCCTTTGTCCTTTCCGGGCCCCCCATTGAGGCAGCATATAGCAAAGTATATGACAGTGTAGTTGAAAAGTTTTGCTGGATCAGCTCAGGCTCTGAGATGCCAACCAGTCGAGCTATGTCTGCACTCGCAGAGTCCTGGCCTCGCATTGTCGTTAGGGCGATGGCATCGGCCTGTGCAGCTTTCAGCAGATCCCCAAGGCGGGCGTATCCGAAGATGGCATACGGAATGTCTTCCACCGTCTCGCTGTCCAGCCAGGTGTATAGGATCTGGCGAGAGAACAACCGAAAGATCTCTGCTGGAGACTTGAAATTGAGAACAACAGCAATGTCCGCTAAGCACCTTTTTGCGTAGTCAGTTGCCTCAGGAAAATTGCCCGGGATCTCGAAAATGTGGTAGGTGCACCTCCTCAGGAGAGTAGGCCAGCTACAGGCGATCTTTGACAGCACCAGCAAGCGAAAGGCAATGCGCGCTTGGGTGAATGGAGCGTTCGGGAGGGTGTCCAGGATATCCACGAACACATCATCGTGCAGCATCAGGATGAAGAGCTCGAATATATCAGCCAATCTCTCCGCAATGAAGCATTTGACCTTCATTGGCGCCTCCTTGAGGATGAGGAGCAGCGAGGTTCGACATGAGTCAAGTCCCAGATCCGTTCCGTATTCTGGATTGACCCTCAACAAGGTGAATAACAAGCGGGCAAGTGACATCTGAGTCTTTGCAGACAGCACGTTGGATGGAAAGCAGACCTTGACGAAATGATCGTACAAATCGCCCACCATATCCGCCAGGGTTCGGTCACCTGAAAGCCAGATGCTGCTCAGACCGTCAAGGACCTCGAGGCATGTGGTTTGGGCAACTTCGCAGTACTGATATTCCGGATTGCCGACTATTCTTCCGAGCCTCTCCACGATGGCCAGAGCTACTTCTCCATCGACAAGAAGATCTGATCTGACAATTTCCATCAGCAGGCGTTGGCATGCAAGCAGCTCATCATCAGGCAATGCTAAGAGTTCATTCATCCACGGAGCAGGCAATAGGCCGAGCTGACTTTTGTCGTGATGAATGAGCCTCAGGAGCGTCAATCGTAGTCTCGTATCAATGCTGAATACTTGAGGACTCGAGCACAGTTGGACATTTTGCCTCGGGAGGACGAACGCGGCGCTAGACGTCGACACCGCTTGACTGTCATAGGAGTCGAAGTCGTCGTCAATGTCCATAGTGTCTGTAGGGCCACCTGAGCGCTGACTTGGCTGCCGCTGCTCTATGCGTTCAGAGAGCTTGGAGAGAAGGCTGAGGGTAGCATAATTCTCCGCACTCATTTGGCTCAGGGTCGCTGTGCCGATGTCGGGTATGCAAGGCCGCAACTCCTTCAAAGTCAAGTCAATGAAAGCTGCAGGCTCGACGGAATCCAAAGCGGCCGAAAGGCCATCCTCGGCTAGTTCCATCAGAAGTGCTTCTATGGAAGCAGATTGAGACGAGTTGAGGTCGCCGAGAAAAGGAACCAGCAATGCTCCCGCGATGCATGCAGACATGAGGCTTTGAAAACGATTGAACGTGATCTGGGTTCCCCCATTGCTGGCTTTCTTGGTCCACGACAGACACACCTCTTTCAGCTCTTCGAGTCTGGGATACAGAAGCTCCAGGACGAGCTTCTTCAATGTGAGAAAGCTTGTAGCGTCTGCCGCGAGGGGAAGGGCTTCTTTAGCCAAGGAGTAACAGCACTCGCTGGGGATGATGGTACCAGTCTCATGCCCTAGCAGAAGCAGGAATTCATTGAAATCTCCAATCTCTCTCTGCGATATCCACGTCTCACTCAAAGACCCGCCAAATGTAGCGTCATGACGAGTTGAGGGGATGGGCTGGGCACCGCAGCAGAGCCGCAGAATGTTCACGAGGTCAATGGGACTCACATGAGCGGACTGGAACGATGCATATGACGGTTCGCCTGGGGTTCAGATCCAAGATTAGCATTGATCACTCTGCCTTCTGGCTGACAGGACTTACTCGGGTTCCACCGCGAGAAAAGCCATCTGATGATGTGACTTGATGTGCTCTGACTGGTGCTGGGCAGCCGAGAGTTGCGAACATGGAACAAGTGTGTCATGAGCGCGAGTGACGTGTCGCATAAGATGCCAGGTCCATTGACATCTGCAGTCGTAATCATGTTGTTGACATCGTCCGAAATATCGTGATACGGCAGAATGTCAGTCTCGATGATGCTGTGCAGGACAAGGCAAGCGGCACGGCTTGTCGCTGGAAGGCTGACTGAACGGGCAGCCAAATGCCATATTTGCCTCCATACGTCCAGCTGCAGTCGGCACTCCTTGGACCACAACGCGCAGCTGTGTAGAGAGGGGGTCAGTAGTGAAAGGCACAATTGGGGGGAGGGGGTTCGCATCTCACCTAGAGCAGGCAATCAGGGCCCAAGATGCTGTAGTTGTGTCATTGTCTCCAACAAAGCTGACGAGGTCTCCAAGAAGTTCACAGATCTCCGCGTGACTGACAGTACTTGTTGCAAGCATGAAAGGCACCAATTGCAAGGCAGTCCGAACCGTCCCCTCGTGTTTCGATTTCAGCTTGACCCTGAGGGGGTTCAAATCTTGATGGAGCCGTCTCCTTTTCCTTGGCTGCTCGCCATTTTGAGCGTCCGCATCCGTCGTCTCCTTCTTAGGACGCAACAGCATGGCCTCTAGAAAGGCAAGGTTCTGGAGGACAGCCCAGTGCGCCTCTCCTTCGGCATTGTGAGGACGTAGTCCAAACAAACCCAGATGCATGATGTGTTCTCGTGAAGATGATGAGGCGAAGGTCAGATCAGTAAGCTTTAGTCGAAATGCCTCGCTTCTCTTGGAGTACTCTTGCCAGAGAGGCTCAGCCAGGTTAGCTACGCCTTCACGTACATTCACGTCCCACAGATTGATGGCGAGATGCTCCAGATGTAAATGCATGAGAAAGATACTCCTCGAAATCTCGTTCCTCAGAGCCTTGATGAGTTCATCCTGTGAGACCTTTTCAGCACGCCACCAGTATCCCATATGCGGTAGTGTATGTTCAGCCAAGGCGACTGCATTGTCCAGATCATCTGCTTCGGTGGCTCGAAAGACGGTATTGATGATGGAAAAGCATAGTGTCGGCGTAGATCCTAGGTTGAGATGCTTTGTACCAAGGACCCCCAGGGCGAGATCGGTAATGTCCTTTGCCGACTGGTCCTTTGCCGCCAACCGAAGAAGAGGGGCATTTGGTGCTGATATCAAGTGATAGAGTCCCTCGAGCGCATCCTTCAGAGGTTCGCCGTCTCCCTGTCCGGTGTGGCGCTGTGCTTGCAGAGACGAGTTTGCCCGGGGTAGGGATCTTAAAGAAGAGGCAGTCGGCGCAGGAGAAGCCCTCGCGAGATGAGGCAACGTAGCTGTATCTTCTTCGCTGGGGAGAATATGGTAAGCAACTCTGAGAAAGAAATCAACGCAAACCTGCCACGGTCCCGCGTCCTTTCTGGCCAGGACCTCAGCATGGGCCTGGCGGGACACGATCTCCGTCAATGCTTTGACATAATCCCGTAATAGCGGCTGGATGAACTCATCGTCAGGGCCGAACAAGACTTGGGTGATGTGATCCACGATGGCAAGCACCGTCTTCCGCCCTATCTTGGAGGCCGACCGGAGGGCTGCCAGCCTGACAGCGGCTGCACATTTCTCCAAACGCTGCTCGGGAGCCTTGCCTTTTGGCTGCGCCGTCGATTGTGGTTGTGGCTGTGGCTGTGGTGTCGCCTTTGCCTTGGCCTTTGATTTGGCCTTTGGCTTTGGCGGGTCGTAAAGGTTTGATTTGTCCAAAAGGACAAAGCTGAAGATGGCCTCGAAGATTTCATGCCAGCTTTTGTCTCCTAATTCCGAGCTGAGCGATGTTAGAGCCATAAGGTGGCCATGACGCACACGGGGGGGTTGGAACGAGGCATACAGATTCGGGGAGTTGCCCGTAGGCTTTAAGAGCAGTAACAAGTCTATCAAAGGGCTGTTAGTCTTGACTTGCAATCAAATGGAGCTTTTCTGAATCTTCCTTTACCTCCGAGAGCGCTTTCGCGGTTCTTGACACCGCCCGTCCTGACCCGGCCTGCAGTCGTCTGGTGGTTAGTATCATAACCGTTTTTATAAGAGGACAAGAGACGAAAGACGCACTCGCCAAGAGCAAGACGCTTGAGCCATGAGAGGCCATGTGTTTTCCTTTTTTTTTTTTTCTTTTCTCTCTCTTTTGCTTTGGTATGGAAAGAGAGACGAGTCGTCAAGCCTATAGTCTATGATGCGGCGATGCCGTCTGATTGATGCGCGCTGGATTTGAACAAGGCACTCGTAGGCGCTGTTTGGCCTCTTGAGGCAGTCGCGTTGTCGCGATAGCAGTGATCTTATGTGCGGGTATGTTGAAACAGGTAGGTAGAGGTACCGCACGCTATTAGCCAAGCTACACACAAGTACATGTATAGATGGTTGTCTAAGATGAATGTCTAGACCAGTGCAGGCATCATCTCTGCGCATAAAAAGGACGAGAAAAGAATGAAAGATACGATACGAAGAAAAGAAAGGAAAAATCCAACTTTGCAGTGCTCAAACGACGGCAGCAATTCACCTTGTCTGCCTCCAGGCCGTTGCCTAGAAACAGGTGCGTTTCAAGCTGAACTGAGCCGCGAACTGCCTGTGCCTTTAGTGCAAGGTACCGGCAATATCCTCACCGCCTTCCCGAAGCACACCCCAGACGAGGCTGGCAGAATCGCCAAAATATCCAGAGAGCTCCAGCAGTCCACCAACACGTCGCTTTCTCACGGCTGGCACCGACTTGCGCGTCTGGCGTTTCCCGGGCGTGTTGATCACCGCGACAGTCTCCAATTCCAACATGCAATAGCTGCCGACCGCCAAGATGGCCGAGATCACGACACTAGACGCCCTGCAGGCCCTGCACCGCGAGCTGTTGACGCTGAGCAGCGGTGGGGGAAGCGACTCCGACAACCTGAGCAACGATCTGCTATTCGAAATCTTTGAGAAGGAGCTGGCGGCGATATGGGAGCGTCCCAAGAAGAGCGACAAGAGCCGTGCCACGGTCAAGACCGGTATGAAGCACAACTGCGCACTTGATGGACCGCGACGGGGAACGACAACAGCTCACAGCTTCTAGGCAAGGTCTCTGTTGACGGCAGCCAGTACTCGCTCAACGACAAGTTCCAGCAGGATGTATTTGCGCTATCTGACGAAATAGACCTCGACGAGGTGGAGGCCGTCCGCTATCTCCTCGATTCCCAAGACGACGTCTCTGTCATGGGCCGATCGCTTCTCGAGTGCGCCGTGATCCGCTTCCATCAGCAGCGGAAGTACGTTCTCGACTCGTTCAGGCTGTTTCTGGAGCTGAACAACATGGACTACGACGGAGAAGAACCGAGCGCGTTGGAGACGATCAAAGCCTATGTTGACACCCGCCTGCTCCAGAAAACTTCCTCCGACGCATCAAAGCGACTTGCGACGCGATGCCTACGCGCGATGGGGGAAATCAAGACTTGGCTGCAGCGGCTGGGAGAGAAACTGACGGCGGCGCAGACTCTGGGGACTGTTCCCACGGATGAGCTTCCAGAGGAGCTGGAGACTGTCGAGTTCTCGCGCGTCAGCCTGATTCAGCAGCACGAAGCTCTGGGTGTCATCCTGTGCGAGTGCGTGGACAAGGGGCAGGCCGAAACGGCAGACTTTCTGGAGTTCATTTCTGTCCTGAAGAGATGGGATAAATACGACACATTGCTTGGTCAGTGCTTCGCCGATGAACTGCAGATGGGTTGAGCTAACATGACCCTGCTCTCAATAACAGTCCACCTCGTTCCGGCAATCGGCGCATACATGTCGGTCTTTGCATCGTCCGAAGGCGGCTACGACTTGAGGCAAGGCAGAGAGCTTAACAGCAAAATCTTCCCTCCCGCAGACGACTCGACCTGGCCACTTCCGTTCTTACACGCCACCGTTCGTGCTTGGTGGCTTGCAGAGTACAGTGGGTGGTATCTGGACGATCCTCCTGAATCTGCGATTCCGCCAGGCACCGACCTTGACCGAGGTATGGGCCTCCTAAATTACTAGTTTTGCGCTTCGAGTGAGCTGACTTGACCACAGAGGATCGCCAGAGGTCCAAGCAATTCATAGACTCCTTGAAAGATGGCGCGTTCGATTTCATGCTCTCGGTGGCTGGAGATGTCCGCTCTCCGGACTGGCACGACTCTGTTCGCGCCGGCATGCGCAAGTGGCTACAACGAAAATCATCACCACTGGTCTCCGAGCGAACCCAGTTTTCCAGCTTCTTTCAGCTGTGCTTAATGTCGCAGTTTGAAGTCTTTGTCGACGCGTTCATCACCAATTTACCCGACGTCCTGCGGAAGCTCCGGGTGGAGGAAGACGAGCAGCGCCAACTCAGCCAAACGCACGAGCAAGACCTAGATCTGGAGAGGTTTCTGTTGATAATCGCATATGCCTATGAGGGCCGACCAGATGCCGCTGCAAACTTCTGGCAAGACCCAGACAGCAACCTCGCTGGGTTCATGCATTGGGCCTCTCGGAGAGCCTCGACACCTTTGGTTGCGGCATTCTGCGAGATGCTCCAAGCAATTTCCGTAAACGACGAGTGCGCCACAGCTGCGCACGAGTTCCTCCTGGACGAAGGCCATCACTCATCCGGCAAGATGAGAAGGACTCAATCTCTGACCTGGACTCAGATTTTCAAGGAGCTCGACTTCTTCTCGGACAAGATCAGGCAAAAGCCCATTCAAACGCAGTCGGTAAGATTTCGTGGTGGCAAGCTCTCCGCGGATGTTATAGAAACCGAACCCGAGTCGTCTATGATGTTGGAGTGCTACTTGCGTCTCATAACCAAGTTGGCGAGCGAGAGCGAGACTACGAGACACTTTTTACTGCTAAACTCTGGTTACAACCTGGTCGACATGCTGTACGAGCTGGCCAGCAGCCCCATTCCTTCTCAGCTACGCGGTTGCGTCTTTCTCGCACTGAGAGCTCTGATAAGCCGCAAGAGTCTTCAGGAGAATCACGCAATGTGGAGATGTCTGGAGAACTGGATCTCAGGCGGCTACGTCGGTGCTGCCACGGGCACGCTTCGACCGCCACAGCCGGCACCTCTAGTGTCAATGGACCGCATCTTTGATGAGATGAGCAACGGCTTTGAGGACCCTGAGTCCTTCATCAAGCTCTTACTTGAGCTGGTCACCCCAGCAAGCGATGCCAGTCCTCTGAACGACGGTCTGCCATTCCCGGAAAACCTCGGTGCCAGCTCTCGAGCGCCTGGCATCGAAGTCTACGTCGACTTTGTCATTGGCCTTGTCTTCTCGTCAAAGATTCAGGAGCTGCAAGATGTTCATCAAATAAGGGTCCTCCGGCTTAGTTGCTTGGAGTTTATCCTTGCTTGCCTCACCACTTTCAACGAGGATCTATTGGTGTTGGCGAACGAGACGAACATTGCCATCGATTCCCTCGTCTCGACAACGGATTTGGCGACATACGTCAGAATGCATCCCTTTGCACGCGTCATGGAGTGGATGTTTAACGACAGAGTGATGTCGGCCCTCTTCAACACCATTCACCAGAAGTCTATCGATATTGGCAACGCGACTCCGGACTCACCACTCATCTTGGGCGTGCTGCGTGCGGTAGAGGTCATCACAAAAGTCCTTGATCTTGAAACGACCTATCTTGACCTCGTGCGTCCGCTCATCAAGAGCCAAGCCGGCCCGCGAAGACACCCCGTAGCGAATGCTGCCTATGCCTCGTTCCAAGATGGGTTGGTGACGAGACTGAACCTGGTGGTGGACCTCGGAAAATACTGCGGCGTAGGTCACCCTGACCTGACTTTGGCCTGCCTCAAGCTGTTGGAGAAGATGGCTTCGTCATCCAAGATCACGGCTGCCTGGTCGGGGACGAATCGACATGCCCATCGAAACAAGGCGATTGTTGCTATGGAAGCGAATGGAGAGCACGAGGGCATATCACGAGCATTCATCGCCGAGGTGATGGCGCCCCTTGAGCCAGCAAGCGGAGCAGACTCCCCCCTCTACACTACCAAGGTTTACATCTTGGACTTTCTATATCAATGTCTTCGGACGACGCCAAAGGAGCCCACCATCGCGCATTTGCTGCTGGGATTCAAGTGCGGGCTGGATTCGCTTTCGATTGAAGTCAATAGCGCGTTTGCCTCTCGCACGTCATTATTTCACACTGTCCTGGGGCTTTTGCTAGAGTCTCCCTCCAGCGATGCTGTTGGCATAAGACAGTGGTTAATTGGCATCAAGTCCCGTGTGATGCGCATATTACACATTCTTTGGAGCTCGCCGCTGTCATCAGCAATCGTTGTTCGAGAGCTTCGCGAGAACGAGCTTCTATTCCACCTTCTTACCCGCGAAACAGTTATCCATCCCGACCTCTCCTGGGAAGGCCAAAACGTCGGAAACGCGCAGTTCCCGATGACCGATGGAGCGGTCACGCTAATTGACTTCCTGACGCTTCGGAGTATGACTTTGGAATACATCGCCATGGAGCTCTGCAAGATAGCTCAGGGGCGTATGCCTGGTGTCAAGAGACGAATCTTTGATGCCCTCAACGGCCAAATTGTCCTAGAGGGCAATGAAACGATTCAAACCCCGACCGTCTTTGACCTGTTCGATTTCCTTCTGCCGGACGGATTCTGGGAGATCCCGCCGCCATCGATCCAGTTCTACAAGGATCTGGATCTCTCTGCCTGTCTAGAGAAGGACGATGATGGCAACCCGATCTACAACCTTGACCGCGTGAGGGAGATTCTCCTTTTGAAGAGAGGAGAAGCGCAACAGAGCGCGGTCATTGCGGCTAATGACATGGCACTTATCGAGAGGGAAGAGGTGCTGATTCTGGAGTACCTTGTGTCCTGCGACAGACAAAAGCAGATTTCGGCACAGTGTCTCCGGGTTCTGCGGTCCTGGATCAAGGTGCTGCTGGTCATGGTTGAATCTTGTGACTACAGAGGCGCGGCGCAGACGTCATTCTTCCTTCAAGCGTTGCAGGCCATTTTGCCAAGCCTGGAAATGTTCGCCTCAGAACGTCCGGATGAAGCCCTGGAGCTGGCCAAGCTGGCAAGGGTCCTGCTCTTTAAGATGGACCTGTCGCCTTTGCCCACTGAAGACAAGAGCAGTAGCGCCATTGGCAACCTGGTCAGCGACAAGCTGTACCAGCTCTTCCAGATATGCCTCCAGGCCATTGGCAAGTGGGCAGGCTCTCCCGAGTTGAGAGCTGTTTACTATGAAATCTGCTATCGGTATCTGACTGGCATGTCTGAAGAACAAGGACCACTGACGGCTAGCCGCCCGAAGACGTTCAAGACAGTACAGGTATACGGAGAGCGACTGCTCAACGTCGTTTGCGATGATGCCTACTGCGGAGAGCCCGCGTGCCAAACGGCGGCCCTCATCTTCCTGGGGGCGTTGGTTCACATGGACAGCCAACAGCGAGAGAGCTATATTGTTGAGACGCTTAACAAGCTGAACTTTATCGGCATTCTCATTGACTCTTTACGGAACATTATGAAGGAATGGCATGATATCTTTGCATCCAGTACGTGCTCCCCCCCCTCCACTTCCCTCCTCTCCTTTCAACCCTCTTCACTCGAAAGCCCGCAGCAAACCTCGTGTGCTAACAGCAAATGCCTCTCTAGACAACACCGACCAGAAAAACTTCCAAAACGCCCGCCTCGCCATCATCCTCCAGCTGGCCCAGTCCCGCATCGGCGCCAAGTACATCCTCCACGCCAACCTGTTCCGCACCCTGGAACACTCCGGCCTCTTTGCCGCGGACCCCGAGCTGCAGACCAACCCGGCGAACCCTCGAGCCCTGGAGCAGCATTACGACCTGCTCGCACGCGTCGTGCGCATCATTGGCGCCGCCATTCTGAGCCGCGGCAACAACAACGTGGCCCAGGGACGCAAGTTCCTGACGGATCACCGCATGCTCGTGAGCCATGCCTTGAAGCGCAGCGCCGGCATCGGCGCAGGCAAGGAGGACCAGCGCCTGGAGGAGCGCATCGAAGATCTTGCTGATGCGCTGGTGGTTGTTATTGCTGCCACGAGCTTCCTGGATGTAAGTTTTACATGAATAACCGCCCTTGCTCACACTTTGAATCCCACGTCATTGAATAACAATGCTAATTATCTTCTCTTCTGCCCGTCACCAGTTTGAAAATGACATTTTACCTGAGCCTAAACAGCATGACCAGCCGCTGTTCCATTGAGCGTACTGGGGAAAGGGAGGGATGCACAATGATGGGGTTTATTTGGTTTCTTTATCTCAAGGTTCATGCTTCGTTTTCTTTTTCTGCAAGGTTCTAGAATATGTAAAGGCATATTAATGGTAAAGGGTGCTTTGCTCTGCTAAGTCGGTTGCTCTTGTTCATTTGAAAGTGGGTATGACTGGAAGAAAGTAGAGACAGAAAGAGAAAGAAGAGATGAGAGAATGTAATGCCAGAGAATGTCGGCAATGAAGATGATTTGCATGAGTATGACCTACACCAGACAAAGATCCACCTTACAGAATAGTGAAGTTGACAAAGCGAGCATGAGGGAAGAGTTAGAATTTCGACTTTTTCATTTGCTTCCTTTGTTCCTTTTCTAATGGGGTATGTGGTTATCGTGACGCTATATATATATACGGATGACAAGGCAATATGCAATCCTGAGCGCGCGTCATGCTCGTGCCATTTTGGATGGCGGTAATAAAAAGTCTAGCCGTAACTCCTCCGTCACCAGTCCGGGGAAACAAAAAAGAAGAAGCAAACCCCAGATCCCGTGGGTATACTTTGCTGACGTCTGTGGTCGTCGTAATGCCAACAACATATGAAAATTGCGGCGTTTGGCCGGATGGGAAAAAACGGTCTCGTTCCGTTTGTTCATGAAGAATGGGAGGATGAAGAGAAGAAAAAAAATCATAATGTAGCGCCGCTCAAGGAGGTAGGATGAAAGGTTGAAGTAGATTTCAGTCGAGATCTTGGGCCTTCCGCTTTCCTTGCCGTGTTCTCGTCATCAACTTGAGTTCCAGCGGCCAGTAACCTTTCGTCTTTGACGAGTACGTCGCGCGCGGTTTCATGTCGATCTTGGTTCTGCACATGGGGCATTTGCCTCTAGTAGGTTCCATGCTGAGCGAGGAGTGGAGGCACTGGGCACAAAAGAGATGTCCTGGGCGTTGTGTAAGCGATCCTGGCAACGTATGTAGGAGAAGGGTAGGCAAAGAAAGGACATGACTTACCACAATGTGTGAGGGTCAGTCCCGTCACGTCGTCCATGCAGATAACGCATTGGAACGCAGACAGCTTGACTCTCTTGTCCACCTCGGGCTTCTTGAGCTCTTCAGGAACGTCGGTGGCCTCGGTCAAATCTATTGTGGTGTACTCCTCGACTTTAGAATTGGCGGAGGCAGGCCTCGAAGGGCTGGAGCCGAACAAGCTGTCGATATCGTCAAACTCATCATCGATCAAAGCTGTCTGCGCGGAAGGGGGCGGCGCTGCGGAAGGCGAAATCCGCCGCCGTTTGCGCGAGGGTGCGGCAGCAGCCGACGAGCCGTGAGTTTCGGGAGCGACTCGGCTGCGCAGCCGGCCAGATGTCGTTGGCATGGTGTCAAAAGTGGAGGACTCAGACGCGCCTGGAATGTTCGTGAACGGCAGTGGAAAGCCTGGGTAGCCGTCAAGGTCGCAGAAGAGGCTTTCTAGCTCACTGTTGTCGTTCTGAAAACCGAAGCCGCCAGAAGTGTTGAGCGAAGAGAAGGCTTGTTCCGAGCCTGGCGGCAAGGCCGTATTTGCAACAGAGCTAATCCGACTGGGTCTCGTGGCGCTGTTTTGAGGCACCGAAGTCGCGGCAGTGGCAGCGGCAGTCGAGGGTGAGGGCGCTGCAAGGAACGTTGTTGTCGAGCTCGGGGCAGAGGCTGGAGAGGGCGCAGGGAAGCGACCGAATGGGGACTGCGGCAGCTGCGAGGGTGATTGAAGCGACGGCTGCGGTGGCGTGAATGACCCAAACGTGGCTTCGCTCAAGAGACGGTCCAAGGCGCTGAGAGCACGGTTTCGGGCAGACAGACTGAAGGTGTTGCGGGCAGCGTCATCCTGCGGCCATCCGTTGGACTGGCTGGCGTAGGCAGACCACGGGTTCGTCGACTGCGGGCCGTAGACAGGGCGACGACCGAAGGGCGAGTTGAGCGGCGAGAAGGGGTCGGGCTGCAGCGTGGAGAGGCCGGAGGGATTGACGAATGCGCTGCTGCTGAAGCCGATGCCGATGCCGCTGTTGTTGCAGGTGCTGTTGCTGGTGCTGTTGCTGGTGCTGCCGCCGGTGATGCTGTCGAGGCCAGGCTGCTGCGAGGGAAAGGCTGAGGCTGGAGCCGAGGCTGAAGCCAGTGTTGAAGGGGAGAAAACAGGGTGGCGCTGCCGTCGCGGAGTCGGATATCGGATAAGTGGCGAAAAGTGAGGCAGCGGCGGCAGAATCGGGTGGGCGGTGGCGGGCGATGGGGTTAGTAATGATGGGGATGACGGGGCAGCGACAGCCACAGAGGCAGAGGCAGAGGCAGAGGCAGAGGCAGCAGATGCGGACGAGGGTCGAGGAGACTGGAATGACAAAGACGGAGCGTAGTGCTGCTGCTGCTGCTGCTGCTGCTGCTGCTGCTGCTGCTGCTGCTGCTGCTGTCGTTGTTGCTGTCGTTGTTGTTGTTGTTGTTGTTGTTGGTGGTGTTGTTGTTGCTGCTGCGACGCAGCGAGGCCAGGCGTTGGGTTCTGAGCAGACGCCGTCACGGCCGCTGGGAACAACGACGCAGCAGACAGCGCAGGAGGCCGAAATGGGCGGCGAAAGGACGTCCGCTGCGATACCGGCAGCGGCAGCGGGAGCGGCGGCGACGACGATGAAGGCGCTGGCGGTCGTGATGCTGCTGCCGACGTTGGTGACGGGAGACTCCAGGCAGGATACTGCTGCGTCCTCTCGAGATCGACGGCGAAGCCAGAGCCGGATCCAGACCGCGAAGCCATTGAGCGAGATGGCCAGATGGGACAAGGAAAGGCGATGGAAAAGAGGAAAAGGAGAAAATGAAGAGAGGAGAGGGAGAGGAGAATTGAAACGATGCCCTAGAAACGCTCAGGCCCAGCGCGAGGCCGGCTGGCAGACAGCTGGCGGGATGCGGATGCTGATTATAAGCGAATCTCCAGGTGCTCATAGGGCCTCATCGTCCCTGCATCGTGACATGTCATGATCTTCAAATGTCCCAGACAACTCAGAAATCGGATGGCCGTAAGTATGCTGGAGATGAGAGAGAACCCACGCGGCCAACAACGTCTACCTACAGTCATGGATTGTCGGGCTGATCAGCGACGGGAGTCGGTCAAAGAACGTGAAGGAGACAGGGCAAAAAGAAACACGGCAAAAAAATAAAACAAAAAACACAGGGCAAATCTCGTGCTCAAGGTGTGGTAATACAGGCGTAATGTCGACCATGGGTTCGCCGACCATGGCGGTTGCAGCCGCACCGAGTCAGAGCGCGAGCCGCCGAGCTAGTGGAAATGAGAGCGAAATCAGGGAACGAGAGGATATATCATTACTAGATGCTGCTGCTGCTGCTACCTGGGTCTCGGCATGCGCTGTGGCTGGCAGCAAACATTGGATGGATGGCTGCATGTCTCAGCGCGCGTCTGGTTTTTTTGTGGTTGCTCGTATGTATTGCCGGGCCTCGATTGGCTCTTTTTTTGCGGGCAGGCAGACATACCTAGTACATACATGCATTGAAAGTACTAGGTAGGTATGTGCGAGGAGAGAGCAAGGGGAAGATGATGACTGTAGGTAGTATGTGAATGAGCAGGCGAGGGGGCTGATAAGAAGTTGAAGTCGATGAGGGCGAGTTAGATGACACTGAAGGAAGGATTCTATATGGCCAAAAGGTCTCGGTTATAAGGTACCTAGTAGTACCTTACTGTGATGGTACTCTCATGGATACCTTTGAAATGAGAGCAAAAGCAATCCTTCGTACCTTCTTCTCTGTATTCCTACCTATTAAGGTAATCAATCAGGCCAAAACTTACGGCCAGTTCTGACACGGGCAGGTGCAATGCTCAGCATCGCCCACTTCCACCGCCTGCCCAGATGAGCCATCACTAACAACTCGATACTTTCCAACTTCACGCCTCTTTTCTACTCTCTCTCTCTCTCTCTCTCTCTCTTTTCAACCTCAAACCTGCACTCTTCACCTCTCAACCAGCTCCTCATTGCCTCACCACTGCCCCTCAAACTCGTCTTCGTCCTCATACTCGCGCCAATTCACCGATTCACCGCCCGTCATCTGTCGCCAACCGACACTCGACATCTGCCCACCGGCGGCGCCGCAGCATCGGCGATGGATATTGTGACAAGTTAGGGAGCCTCATTACTCGCACAAGCGCAGTCAACGTGCAGCATCCGCGAGACCGACACACGCACAACCGCCGCCTCTCTGATTCGCCTGTGTTGCTCGTCCTACTGCGGCTGATTCATCACAGCATGCAGCCACGACTCCATTGTGCTGCGTCTTGCTTTCATTCTCTCAGTGGCTACTCTGCTATGGGTGTCTTTAAGAGCCTCCACTCTCAAGATTGACTGCTCTGCTCTGCTCTCCATCCCGTCCTCCTCCGCCGTTCTCTTCCACCATACGAAGAGATGGGCGACGTTCTCCCGTGTTATTCAGCGGTGATGGCCTGTCGCTGACAACAAAGAATGCCCTGATATAAATGGGCTTGGAGGAATCCATATCAAAGACACCCTTGCACAAAGCATGCCTGCCTCTACTGACCAGCCAAGAGCCAACAACACAGTTGAAACCCTTCTTGTTGCTCTCCTTGTGAGTACGCAATGTCAACCACGCTCTGCCAGAGTACGTTGCAGGCTCTACAGCATATTGACAAGCTGCGCGGGTACGTCAATTACGACTCCTGGAGACTCCTCATCATGGCCAATGCCCGCGCCCTCAAACTCGCCTCCCACCTCGACGGCTCTGCACAAAGAAGCTCGCTTAGGCCTCGCGCAAAGGAAGCTCATGCGACCGCCGAGGCGTGCGCCCGCGTGCTCATCTTGGGCTCGATTGCGCCAGACCTGCTGCTGGTGCTGCTGGAGCGCGGGCTGCAGGACAACACCTCTGCCGCCGATCTGATGATGTGGCTGCATGCCACGGCCAGTCCACGCGAGGCGACCGAAGAGGCCCACAATGACCTGGCAAAGCTCATGCGCATCGACCGCAAGGACTTTCCATCGATGGAGGCCTACACCAAGGAGTCGCTGAACCTGTGGGCTCGCATCAGTGACTGCTGGCCGAACAGCGCCATGGTCATCGCTGCAATGTCCATCCTTGAGGGCATGAGGCCGTATAATGAGAACGCGTACTTGGGCTGGAAGCACTTTGTAATTGAAAAGAAGGGCATGTTTTCTCAGCAAAACCTGCTTGACCTTGCCGTGGCATTGAGGGACCGCCAGGAGGACCAACATACCTCGTCTTCCGTTCATGTGATGGACATGATATCCGAGGAAGAGGAGAAATCCGATGGCAGCCAATCAACCACTGAAGGATAAGCGTGCCACATGTATTCCTTGGTTGGTGCCAGCTCAGTAAGGTGGCATGGTGTCGGAACAGTTATAGAAGCAGCCGCATGGTAAGTGTGTCTTTGATCTGCATCACTCAAGGACAATAATCAACAATAATCATCATGGTGGCACGATGGTGACTTGGGTCAACACAGAACAAACTCGTGCGGATTAGTATTGCGGAAAGATTAAGAAAAGAATCGCAACCAAGCTCGAGAATCACGTCTTATCCCCCGCCCACCTCGTATACTCCCCTTTTCAAGGCTCTGCCCCGAGCAACCTCAAACCCGTGCTCCAGGACAGTGAGGCCGAAGCCGTTGCTCAATATCCAGCAAGCTTTCCATCATCCTATCCTTGACCGCCCTGATTCGGCTTGCCACGTCCTCCGCGGTGACCTGTCGCTGGCAGACGCGAGGCTCAAGTTCGACCTCCGGCGTGTCGAAGCCCCAGTTCACCAGCGAATCAAACTGGATTCTGAATGTCGACTCCGAAAGGGATGATTCTGCTTGTGGCGAAGCTGACTTGGATGGAGGCATAGTCGTCTGTGTTGACGCAGGCTCTTGCTGTTGCTCTGATACTGGCTCTGACGAATATCTCGATCCTGGTTCTTGTTCTTCATTTGATTCGCCTGCGACTTGTGGTCCCTCGAGTTTCGGTTCGTCCGCGTGCACTGCCACCGTTTTGACTCCTTGCCATGCCGTTGTTCTTCTCATCAGTGCCGCTTCAATGTTGGCATCTTCCACCTCTGTTCCCACTTGTGTCGCTTCTTCTTCTTCTTCTTCTGCTTCTTCCACATGTTCATCCAAGTCTGCCTCTCTTTCCACGTCCACGTCATCCCCAGCCTGCGAGTCCGCAAACAAGACCAGTTCCAGCTCCGAGTCATCAGGCATCTGATCCAGCGTGCCATCTTCAGAAAGAGCGGAAACGCTCCATAGAGAAGCCCGGCGTTCCAGCTCTCTACGCGAACTCCGCGCAGTATCCAGATTCGGCGGCGCAGACCTGCGACCGCTCCCATTGGGCAGATTACCCGTCACAGCGTTGGCGTACGAGAGAATCTTGGTGGACGTCTCGGAGTGGCATCTTCGCGCGCGGTATCTGTTTTCCCAGTCCAGGAGTCCTTCGAGCCAGGTCGAGTTGAGGTCGGTGTGAGGTTCGAGTGACGTTTGGCGGGTACTGGTTATGCTGCTGATGGGGAGCGAGCTGTCCGTGTCGGTGATGGTGAGGTTCTCGAGGTTACTATAGACTGTTTCCAAGAGCTCTTTGTAGTCGTCTGGCAGCTCTCCAGGTTCTCCATCCGAATTCTCGCAGTGGGAAATCAGCGAGCGAGGTATATCGTCATGGCGAGCTTGCTCCAGCTCGATATCCTCCTCTGCAACAACCGGCGCAATGCCTCCCCCAACGAGCCTCTTCTTGCACTGGACAAAGGTCCACTCATCGCCATCACCGTCATCAACATCCTCCCGCTTCCTCTTCTTGCCCCTGGAGAGGAATAGATCCATGGTCCTCTGCGCCACGGACAGCGACGACGTCCTGCGCTTGGATTTCCTCCTGCGTGAGCGCGAGGCTTTCGAACGAGATCTCGTGGTTGCTGGGTCGCAGTCTGGGCGGGCGTGGAAGATGCCGGAGAGCATGCGGCGGGACTTTTTGATGAGGTGCATGTTTCGGGGGAAGAGAGCGGACATGCTGGATGCCTCGATTTTATCGTCAAGCGATTAAGCTGAGAGGAGGAGTGGGAGGAGGAGGCGATGGGATATGTTTGCTCAACTGCATGGACGGGCTGCCTTGAGATGCAGAGGTTTATATAGGATGCATATATATATAAGACCAGCACAAAAGCTAAAGAGAAACTTTCTCCCTTTTCATTCATCCTTTTTCAACCGCTTTCGTGATGCATTTACACCTGCGCCTGAGCCAACTTCTCAAGAGTCTGAGCGATCCATTATCATTATCGCCCTGAATGAATGAAGCAAACAAACTGCGATGCATAGACCCGATGAAAGAAGAAGAGAAAAAAAACCGACTTGAATTAACGCCCCTTCTCACAAAATGCACTTTTCAGCAGCAGCGCAACAAAGGAAGAAAAACGCTATTCCTCGCAAGAGACGAGTTTCAAGTCTTTATTGCGTCGATGGACTGCATGCCACCAATGCCTTTAGCTTTTTTTTTTTTTCTTTCTCTTGCCTCCTTGATTCTTGCCCTCGTTCCCGGATGCAGAGAGTCTCTATTCTGGATATCGATAATTTGTATAAGACTATTTGATTCGCTTGTTTTGTGGACATCCGTCCGTCTTGTCCTATTTTCTTCGTTTTATTCGAAAGAAGCTCCTTCTTCCTTTGTGACTGTGTTTGCTTTGTTTCTATGCATCTTCTTCGTCTCTTCTTACCACCTTATAACTACCAAGGTATCTAAACCCCTTAATTTCTTCATTGCAGCGTTTTTCAAACCTTCTATGCAAGTGTCTTTCTTTGTTCCTGAAACGACACAAGGCTTCCACCCGGAACAACAACCATTTCGTTCACGCATTTTATTTCAAACACTTGGGTTCACTTCTCTAATATAGGCAGACATTTCTCGACGTCTTTCTCCCCCCCAACTGTCACACCCGTTGCTGAGGGACAAAAGAAAAAAACAGGCTTCACCCAACCTCCTCGGCACAAGCAACACCTCACTAGCCAAATCTCACCACTACCCATGATACTCATAAGTCTCCCAGCCAGCCAAAGTCAAGTCACACTGCGCAATCCGAAACAGTCACAGCATCAGAAAAGAAAGAAACACAAGAGAGAGATTCATCTGAGCTTCAAAACGTCTTATATTTCATTTCGTGCCACAAAGCACCGATCACGTCGTACCTGACTGTACCCATGTCCGGGCCCCCTTGGTCTCAATCATTCATTCTCATGCGCTCTTCCACCATAACACTGCGGAATTCCGCAAGAAAAAGAAAAAGAAAAAGAAAAGATCATAAGAAAAGGCCTCTAAAGTCCCGATAGAGAGTCGAGCAACATGAAGGAGGAGAAATGTGGCCCAGCAGACCAACAAAGATTAGATACAACTTTTTTTTATCGAAACAAAACATTATGGACCCGTCCTCTCCGTAGATGAAAGGCTTGCATTTCTAAGCACATCGCTCTCTTTCTGTTCTATGTTATCGCCGAAACAACGCCAATAGATGGATAGGGCAGCCTGTTGCTGTCCGGATATCTCATGCATAAACCAAGAAATTGCAAAGATGAAAAAGAGTTGCGAAGGGGTACCCAAGTCAGAAGACGCTCTAGTTGTGCTTGGCCAAACTCTGGAGGTTAACCAGCTCCGCGTAGCGACCGTTCTTTCGCATCAGCTCAGAGTGAGTACCAGCTTCGACGATGCGGCCCTGGTTGAAGACGTAGATGATGTCGGCCTTCTGGATCGTGCTGAGACGGTGAGCCACAGCAATGGTGGTGCGACCCTTGGCGGCCTTGTCCAAGGCAGCTTGCACAACGTGTTCCGACTCGGAATCCAAGGCAGACGTCGCCTCATCGAGCAGCAGGATCTTGGGGCTGCGAATCAGGGCTCGGGCAATGGCAATTCGCTGCTTCTGACCGCCAGACAACAGAGCACCCTTGCTACCGACAATGGTGTTGAAGCCCTCGGGCAGAGACATGATGAAGTCATAGATGTTTGCCTCGCGACAGGCAAATTCAACAGCCTCGTCAGTGACGTTGGGGTCGGAAGATCCAAGCAGAATGTTCTCCTTAATGGTTCCCTGGTAAAGCGTGGGCTCTTGGCTAACGAGAGCGATAAAGGACCGGTAGTCGTTGAGGTTAAGCGAGCTGATTTCCTTGCCATCGACGTAGACGCCGCCGCTGAGGGGATCGTAGAATCGTTCCAAAAGAGCAATCGTCGTACTCTTTCCGCAGCCGGAGGCACCGACAAGGGCAACATACTGTCCGGGCTGAATGGTCAAGTTCAGGCCCCGCAGAACTGGCTGCTCCGGGCGGGTCGGGTAGCGGAAGTGAACGTCGCGGAACTCGATGCTTCCCTCGACTTCAGTGACTGGCATGCCCTCCTCTGACCAGGTGTCAATGGCGGGTTTGCGATCGAACAGGACCTTCAACTCCTTGGCCGCGTGGTGTGCCTTGCCCATGTCAGGGGCAAAGGAGAAGATGGAACCGGCAGACTGGGCGCCAAAGACCACAGCCATGAAGCAGAGGAAGAACTGGAACATGTTGTATTCGCCCTTTCCAATCAGAGTACCACCGTACCAGAAGCCCAGCGCAAAGACCAGGAAGCTAAACGACTGAGAAGCAGCGTACAGCAGGCTGGACTTGAGTACCGACCTCAGGCTGCGTCTTTGCTGCTCAGCGAGCGATTCCTGGTACTGCCTCAAGACATCATGTTCGCGGGTGAGGGCGGCAACGGTCCTGATAGCAGAAATGGCCTCAGAAGCAAAGGTGGCGGATGCGGCATACGCGGCCTTGGAGCGGCGCTGGAAGTGAGCAAGCAGCCAGAAGCGGAAGAAGCCGCATCCCAGCAAGACGGGAATGGTAGCAACACAGACGAGCGAGAGCTTCCATCCGATCGAAATGGACAGGACAATGGCCGTAATCAGGGTCGTGCTCATCATAAGCAAGGTACCGAGCGTGGCGCCACTGAGGCCAGCAACGTGAGTCGTCTCAGTCGAGAGGAACGAGGTCAGAGCACCAGCCGTGTTCTCATCCTTGTCAAAGAAAGCAACATCCTGGCGCAGCATGGCGCGGAAAGCACGGTCGCGAACGCGGTGAACGAGGCGCTCGGAGCAGATGGCGAACAGGATACCCTGGGAGGCAAAAGCGAGGAACTGGACGATACCGAGCATCAGGTACATGGCGCTCCAGAAGTCGGAAGTCTTCTTGACATGGTGCCTGTTCTCGGGAGTGATGGGCTGCGAGAGAGTAACAATCTGCTTGGCGAAAAAGACTGCAGAGGTCGGGTTACCGCCACCGCAAATGGCAGAGAAGACGAGGCCGATAAGCATGAACTTCCACTCGGGGGCGTTGAAAGAGGCAATGACCTTGATGAGAGTCCACAGGCTGTATTCCTTCTCCTCCTCTTGCTTTCGCTTCTGCAGGGCAATACTAGAGGCCGACTTTTGGGTGGCGGTACGGTCAAGCTTGGCGGCGATATCGTCGTCGGGATCGGCTTCGTACTCTTCCTTGTTGGTGGTCTGCTTGCGAATGAGCATCTCCTCCTTTTCGGCGATTTCGTCATCCTCTTCGGTGGTTTCCTGGCTGACAGCAATGTTCTGGGCCGAGACGAGGTTGTAGTAAGCACCCTTCTTCTCGAGCAGCTCATCGTGGGTACCTTGCTCAACAATGCTTCCCTTGGACATGACGACGATGTTGTGGGCATCCTTGATGGTGGACAATCGGTGGGCAATGGTAATGGTGGTTCGACCCTGAGAGGCAGCTTCCAAGGCAGCTTGGACAACACCCTCAGACTTGGTGTCGAGGGCCGACGTGGCTTCGTCCAGCAGCAGAATCTTGGGGTTAGACACGACGGCGCGAGCAATTGCGATACGTTGCTTTTGACCACCAGACAGGAGGAAACCGCGTTCACCAACGTTCGTCTCGTATCCTTCGGGCAGGGCAGAAATGAAGTCGTGAGCGTTGGCCTTGACGGCAGCGGCGATGACAAGCTCGCGCTGCTTCTCCTCGCTGGCGTTTTCGTCCGGGGTGCCGATCAAACCGTAGCGAATGTTGTGGTAGATGGTCGTTCCAAAGAGAGTAGGTTCCTGGCTGACAAGGGCCATCTGCTGACGCAGCCATTTCAAGTTGAGCTTGCTAATGTCGTGGCCGTCCAAGTAGACCTTGCCTCCAACAGGGTCATAGAATCTCTCGACCAGGCCCACAATAGTACTCTTTCCAGATCCAGAAGCACCGACTAAAGCAGTGGTTTTACCAGCAGGGATATCCAGGGTCACGCCGTTCATGACCTTAACCTCAGGTCGAGAGGGGTAGATGTGCTCGACGTTTTCCAAGCGGATGTTGCCCTGGAAGTCACTAAGCTTCTCGCCCTTGTCCTCAGTAGGGTCCAATGGGGAGACTCGATCGATGGTGTTGAAAATCTTGGCGGCTGCGGCGAGTGCGGTGGTAAAGGCCTGGATGTGAGGTGTGACGTTTCCAAGCTGGAAGGCGCCAATCATGATGGACATCATGATGGTCAGAACCTTGGACAAGGGGATGATGCCCTCGACAAGGAACTTGCTGCCCTGCCAGAAAGCCAGGCCGTAGTTCAAGTACAAGATTCCCATCATACCGGCAATCATGACGCCCATGGAGCCCTTGACGCGGGAGCCATATTTCTCGGCCTTCTGAAGATGCACGTCATATTGCTTGGCAAGGCGATCCTGAGTGCCGAAAGCAATGGCGTTTCGGACGGAGCTGAGGACTTCATCAGCCATGCTGCCGCCCAGAGCAAATGCTTCGAGAGAAGCCTTGTTATTCTTGAGCATGACACGGCCGAGGAGACTGGCATTGAGGACCAGGGCGAAGACGGTGCAGGACAGGATAAGGGTCAACTTCCAGTAGTTGATGAAGCCGATGATGAAGGCCGTGAAGAAAGTAGCCAGAGCCGCGAGGGTAAGAGAGACCTTTTCGGAAATACCGTCCTGGATGAGGTTGGTGTCGGCAGTGATGCGGGTGGTGACCTCACCAGCGCCGATCTTGTCAAAGAAGCCAATGTTTTGGCGCATGCAGCTCTCCAGGTAGTGTTCACGAATCTTGGCGGCGATGTGCTCACCGGTGTAGATGAAGCCAACGGTGGTGATGTAGGTGACGACGAAGTCTCCAATGGCCAGGTAGACGAAGTAGAGGACAAACTTGCTCATTTCGTTGACGAACTGGTGATAGGTCATGTCACCGCCGCTGTAGAAGTAATCCTGGAAAACGCCCTGGAGCCGACCAAAGATGATGGTCATCATGGGAATGGCGGCACCAGAAGCAATGGCACAAATGGCAGACACGAAGATGATGGCGAGATCGGTGCGGGAGGCATATCGATAGACGGCCTTGATGCCGGCCTTGATCTCGGGGGTGTAGACCTGGCGCTTCAGGATCTCGGCCTGGTCAGCGGGCAGATGAGCGTACAGCTCGTCGAGGTCGTCGGCCTTGGGAGCAGGCGCAGACGGCAGCTTGGAGTCGACCTTTTTCAGATCGACGTGCGTCTCCGGCTTCTGGCCGTCTCTCGACGAGAGCGTGACATCGACATCCGAGGAGGCGCCATGGCTCGAGGTCGGTGCCGATTGCGCCTCGACGGACGACTTTTCCGGGTCGGCCATCGTCTCTAAGTTGCCGCGCCGGCGACGGGCGTGGGGACGGAAACTATGGCGGCTATGCGAAGCGAGGCCAGTACTGCCGGGGCGAGATGCGTGCAGATATCGGATGCGATGGGGATCGGGGTCGGTTGCCGGGGTGGCTCAGCGAGATGAGACCACAGCGCGTCACTCCGAGAAACGAGGGTGAGTCGATGTCGAGCTGCGAGATGAGGTTGCAGCAACGCAGAGCATCAGCCGAGTCCTCTGATGACTGTGGACTATGGCGGTATATGTAATAACCCTCGAAGAGGAAATAAAAAAAGAATGATAACAGGCCAAAAGGGACGTGGCGCCTGAAGATTGTCGAGTGAAGCTCTTCGGATTCGAAAAAGCACGAGAGGCAGCGACTATAAGAACTTGGAATGGAAGGCCCTCGATGCGACGGGCTCCACAGGGCAGGAGAAGCAGTAGCGGTACCTGTAATGAAGCAGAACCGGGAAGAGTGAAAGCCGGTGCCTGCTGCCACGACCCTTTACTGCCTAGTCGGGCCTAGCGCGTGTCGTACTCTGAACGAGAGGGTCGTTGCGCAAGAGCGACCAATGCAAAGGTACCTTAATTACAGACAGTTGCTACGGAGTCCGGAGTGCAAAGAGATGCCTAGGGCAGAGTACCATGCCTTGGATGAGCATGTAGTACTGTGCAGTACATACAGTACCTAGGTACATACACGTACAGCCCCGTAATTACGGCCGTACACAAACAGCAAGAAGCACGATTTTGATTGATGCCACGCATACCAGCTGCATCCACTAGTCGTTGGTACGAGACAACGCGCCGCACTGCGAAATGCAAAAGACACCATGATACATAATACTAGCAAAAATAGAAAAAGCAAAAGAAATAAAAATAAAAAAGAATAGAATTAAAAGGTCCCTGGTGGCGGGCTCCATCGCGCTGGAGCTACGGGATTGAAGCTGGACCCGACAAGCCTAGCGCGGCTGCGTTTCTCTGGGGCCTGGCGACATTGAAACGGTTGCGCGCTAGAAGCTGGAAAATAGGAGGAGCAGGCCAATATTGGAGGTGAGGCGGTTTGTAGGTGGGGCTGCTCGCACGATACAGCGCTCTCGTACGGGCGTTTCTCGCTTAGACTTGGGGGGGAGGAGGTAGAGGTACAGATACTGTACATCTTCATCAGGTAGGAGAGGACTTTGTACTTGCAGCATCGGTATCGCTTCGTTGCTCTGGTGAAGAGGAGCGAATGAGGCTCTCGGTGTTGAAACTTGTCTCTCCTTTGTGCAATGGGCCTTTGGGTGCTCTGGATGAGGGGTCTGGCCTCGATCTCCTGGGACCGTAAAGCCCCTGCATGGACCGCAGGATACGATACAAGCCCAGGTACGACTCGCGATATCATGGAACTGCAACCCTTGGGACCATGGGTTGCTCTAGGTACCAGGTATTCTTCATGGTACCTTAGTAGTACAGCTGTTGGCTGTATGAGCATGTAATTTGACCTGCCGGAATCAACAGCGAATCCCAGCACTATCCGAACAACTCGGCCGTGCCCAGCAGGGACCGCAACAGGCCACTACCTCACTACCTCAGCTCCCGCAGGCAGTGGTGGGCATGAGATGAGCTGCTGTGCCCGTTCTTGTACCGTGCTGTTACTGGGTTGTTACAGCATGAGGCTGCAAGTAGTACTATCAAGACCTCTCACAGCATCGCCAGGATGAGACCTCTCGATTCAGGTTATCTGCCAGGGTAGCACATGTGTGAGGTACTCGGACGAGCAGAAGCTGTATGGATCCAACGTTGTAGGATCTCAGCCATGTCTCTCATTCACGCCTCCCAGTCTCTCTCCGAGGCTATCGACATGAGAGTCTAGACACCTCGCCCTCAAACCCACAGCCAAACGCACCGTCAGCAGCGCTGCAGTGGCCCGTCCCAGTGTTCAGCGTCGATATGTGTGCGAGTACGCGTATCTCGAGATTTGCGAGATTCCTACAAGTACCCTCAGGTATTGTGAATGAGTCGACATTGTGAGCAGCTGGTGACACCCGTGCAACCGGTCCTTTTGGCGGGTAGATGTCTCTCTTTCTCAGCGCACAGGAGATGGCTCTCTGTTTTTGACTTGCTACGGTGGTTTAAAGGCCGTGAATGAGTCTCTGACGCGCACATCGAATCCTGCCTGCACATCGACAACCATCAGCCCAGCGCGCATCCGGGTCCAAGTGCCCAGATCGCAGCAATTACTACAAGTACTAAATGTTTGCCTGTGCAAGTACAGATACATGCGCGATACAGGGTCGCGCAGCCACGGGCCTCTCGTGGGCATCGGTCGCTCCCTGTCGGCGATCTGGACAACCTTCAGATTCACTCTTGGAATCATGGAAGCCTGCTGACAGGCAACTGCGTCGTCGCCTCACGCATTGTTCATTGTTCCGTTGCTTCTCCTTCACCCCTTGATTACTACCTTGACTCATTAATTCGTCGCAACGACAGCCGTCTAGGTATTTTCATGCCTGGAGAGAGATACATTGGGGTACCTTGCTGTTTACGGCTATCGGCACCGACTCCTCGTTTGCGCATCATCCATCCTTACCGGGTCACTCTCCGACTCCGAATCCCGGAGGCTGCCACGATTGCAGCAACCGGGGGGGGCGCTTCTGGAAATAGGGCCTTGTTCCCAGTATGGTTTCCGATTCGAGAGCTGACACAGGGGTCCCAGATCGAAAGATGGAGTCGTTATGCTCCTGGTACTATAGTTGGGTCAACAACGGGCAATATCTGGCAAGGGCATCACCAACAGATATTGTTCACACAGCTAGAGCTCTGATTAGTAGGTAGGTACGTGACTAGTGGAAGTCTCTGGATGGCCATGAAGTAGGTTTCTCTTGTCAGACTCTAGCATATTGGTTGATAGCTACTCCTACCTCAATATGTAGCAGAAGGCAACTGATCCTCAAATCAACGTCATCTGCTGGAGGTCATCAAGATGGCTCACAACCCCTCGCACTCGAAAACAGAGCCGAAATCCAGACCGCCAGTACCAACAGGAGGGGCGCCATCCCTTACTTGCAACGGCCATCCACTGACTGGACGAGGATAAGGGGGAAAGATCAAGAAGCGGCCAGAAAAGCTTGTTTATGTGCCGAAAGACAAAGTGGATGGTCACATCTCCCCCAATCATGTTCTGTATGTGAATCAGGCAGACGCTTGTTGGGGAAAAGGGCTAATCTTCATCGATACAGTCATCGTACAGATCTGATGCAACTGTTCGGATCAACGTCAGCTAGGTCGGGTTCCGGCGAGTATTACTCGTGATATGCATCATTACAGTTGCACTTCATAGGTACAGAAGGGAGGGGGAGGAGGCCTGGATGGAAGGATTCCGCTCCGTTTGCCTTCGTTTCCAGTCGTTTGCAGTACTCGGTTTGGTGCCATGGCCTCCCGCGTCGCAATTCCGAATCCCGGCGCCCTTTGCTGAATCCCGATATTACCACTGAAATAGTTCTGGAGAAACCAACTGTGCCTGCTTAGGTACTATGAGAGAAACAAACTTCAAACCGCCAGGATAGCAATAACAGATTGAATTCGAAGATTCTCCTCATATCATCTTTCATCTTATTGTCGGACTTTTCGTACACTCCGCTTCCCGGAACAGGTTTGCCGCGTAACGAAACCTACATTCTGCAGCGTTGCTTCAAGTGTGAGGTGTGTGTAAGTTGCATGTGGCGAGACGCAAACGCAGGTCGTCATCCTTTCGACTGCAATGAGTCAAAGCCGACCAACATGGAATCCCGGAGAAGGGGTTGCACGGTCAACCAGCTGGACAGGTCGCTCGCCATTGCGTATATTCCCTGCTGCGAGCGTATTGGGTGGGAACCCTTTTTCATACTTCGTACAATGTACATGTCAGGCATCAAAGCGTGGAAAATAGGCCGTTTCAAAGGCATCGGCCCCGTCCGAGATGGATCGCTCATCTGGTTCGTTTGTGCATGTACATCCGGTGCTTCAGCCTCGCCGGCTTTAGCGTAATTAGACTGCAGACTTTCAGGCCATGGTCAGGCTCCTTCACGGCCCCATCCGGGCTTTTGGCGTGCCCGCTACCTCCGGGACGGGCTCAATAACTCCGAGTTTGGCGTTGGCCATGCCGTGAGCTGGCTCGGCCGTGGTGTTGCGCGATCGGTGTGGCTCACTCGGCCAAACTTTCAAGAATGCTGACAACACCAGGCACCGTCATCGAATCTGGAGTTTCCAGAACTCCATATGGTTTCGTGGTCTAGTTGGTCATGACATTTCGTTAACAACATCTGTTGACACCACCGAAAAGGTCCCCGGTTCGAGCCCGGGCGAGATCATCTTTTTGCCGCGCTTGTGTAAGGTACCTAGGTAGTGACGATTAGCTTCAATGTACCTTTACTCCTTTCTCGTCCAACTCATCCTGTTCTTCCCCTTGTGTTTGATTTTTCTGCCGTCATATTACAGGTCTGAATATGCATGCATGTTACCAATCGCCTTTCACTCATACTAGGGAGCTTCATCCAGCCCGTAATCCGAAGTTGGACGCCTAATGTCACATTAGCTACCCAAATTCTCTCACAAGTGATGACAACTGAAACTGGGACACGGCACATAAAAGGGGCCAGTGAAGAACTTGTTAGGTAGAACATATCATCGGGGCGCTCAAAACTCCGTCAATCCTGATGGATAGGTAATGTTACCCCTGAGATTGGCGGGATTCGACTCCCACCGATCTTTCAACCGATGAGGAGCACGGAATTCGGCTGGTTGTCTCTAAAAAGAAGCTTGACTGCCTAGTTGCGGTGACGGGCAAGGGACTAGGTGATGGGTAGAGTTGCTTCAGGGGATGATCTCGATTATATTGTTGCCTGCTCGCAGGTGAGTTGCCCAACTCATTGGAAAAGGGGCTCGTCCCACCTGCTGCCTGTACATATAGCTACAAAAACGTCGATTCATCAGTAGAGAGGTATAGAAATGAATTGCTCCGAATCCTGGGTCACGTCTTCTCAGAGAGACACAACGAAAACCAGAGAGGCACCCGCTGCAGACAGAGTAGCCAAATTCCCCAGCCGTTGGGCCATGGCCTAATGAAAGTGGATGACAATAGTTGCAACCCCCTCGCGGCTGCGCTGAGCGGAGTCAATAATGTCCCGAACAGTCTCGTGCAAGCTGTTCCGCTCAGTCGGCCGCTCCCCCGCAGGCAGCGTAGGGGGCGCAAAATCCTGATCTCGGCTTTCGTCTTGGCGTTGGCTTTGGCTTTGGCGACTTTCCCCGAGCGTCTGCTGCACATCGTGAAGAATCTGAGCCCTCAGATCCTGCAGATCTTGTCGGGATGCCATATCCTGAATCGGTGGCTGGAATTTGCTATTCAACTGTGCAGGCTCCTCCTGGCGCGGTGGCTGTGGTTGCTGGAGTTGTTCGTGGACCGAAGGCATGCACTCCTCCGAGTCCACCTGCGACTGACCATGTTCCTGTTGGCACTCTCGAAGTTTAGATTACGATTGAAGAATCTCACTCGGTAGCTAGGTAGTAGAAAGTTAGGTACTTACCGACGTGTCATCTTCTATCCGACTTTCAGGCCCCGTGATAGGGGCAATTCCAGCGAGTCCCTGTCGTACACGTTGCCTTTGCTGTTGTTTGGCCATGTAGATGGCTCCCAGTGTCTTTTCTCCCAGATTTTTCCAGTCATTCACCTGATATAGTCAGCACTCTACAGTAAAATCAGACTCTCATTTGCACTCGATGCCTTACCACCTGTCCTTGATAGCGCTTTATAGTGGCCTTTTGAAATTCTCGGCCGAACGCAACAGCGTCGGATGGTAGCTAGGCATCAAGTCAGCCAGCGGTTCATAAAGATGCAAGACAATGAGGCAAACCTCGCGGCATGGTGACTTCTTTGACGAGCACTGAAAGCACTTTGTTGCATTGCGACCTGCAGCCATATGTCAATAATCAAACAAAACATCACGCGCCGGAGAGCTCAAGAATGCATAGAGTGTTTGAATACGGGTCGACTCACCGGTGTGGCTGTAACATGGTTGATCCTGGCTCTTTGGGTCGGACGTAAGGCGCCGGACGCACGTAGCGCAAGGAGTATGGCGTGGCTCGCCAGCTTTTTCACCTGGATGGTTGATCGCCGTACTCTCGGGCTGTGCGGACTCGCCTCTTCGCCCGGCCTCGTTAATCACCACGAACCTCGACATGGCTACAGATTGAGCCTGGCCGTGCAGCCTCAAGCTTAGAGCTATGCCTGATAGAAGGGAACGGTTAGTGAGGCTCTAGACTCCGAAGAGAGGAAATCAGCACGAGAGGCACCAAGGTGGCTAACCTGGATGGCGCCTTCGACAGCCTTGAATGAGAGTGCAAGCGGATGGTTGCAGCGACAAATGTGCTCTTCTGAGAAATTCTTTGGCCGGGTTCTTCAATGAATTTCAGAGTGACAGGTTGCGCACGTTGCGTGAATTCACTGCCATCTTTGGCATTTGTATCGGATAAAAATAGATATGGTGCGAAGGAGTGACTGGGCCATGACCAGCTGAGTAACTACTATCGCGGCAGAAAACAAGGTGAATCATCAGAGGCCATTCTAAGCTCTCAATTTCCATGTAACCAAGAAGACTACTACGTAAGTAACATTACATACCTACTAAGATAATCTAATCGATGAGTGTGGAGGAAATTAGGAGACTACCTAGGTAGGTAGGTATGGATAGACCGTAGGGCGTGTGGTATGCTCAATGGCCTCTACAGTAATGAGTATCAATATACGTGCTTCAACCTTATCCACCGTTGAGACCGGGAACCTCTCTTTCTTAGCCAGCCTGTTCCATATAATGCTCGCATCAGATGTGGGCATTTTTTGGCCTCTTGATGATGCCATCGAGGCTCAGCCTTGCCGCGGCTGGGCTGGGGATGTCGAGATGCCTCAAAGTCCTAGATTTCCCAATTGGGGGCTCTGGACCAATGGCGTGGCCCGATGCGCGGCGTTGGGTGAGGGGCAGCTGCTAATGCCTGCCGCGACAGGGCCTGAAGCCGTGATAGGTTGCCCTGTCAAGGGGGTTTGCTGTCTATCAGATCTGGCTCTGCAGGCGTCGATTGCATCTGTCATATATGGAGACTAAGGTGCCTAGTTGTTGGTTCAATGACACTCTTAGCATACCTTAGGTGCCTTTTTAGTGTAGTAGAACCGACTTCTGGCGGAGAAAATCGATGATTCCAAGAGCATTTGAGCTTATAAACTCTAAACGCCCTCGACGTCATTTGATGGCTCGATAAGGTCGCCCTTGCCAAAGCACACGCCCCACCCCACTAAAATTCGCTTCCGCCCTTGGGAAAGAGCCTGGCATATGGGAATAGCGTGGGTGAGTAATTCTCTACCTACTACCTACTACTACTCCAAAATGCTGCTCCAATCGCAACTTTGCCGCCGCTCGGATTTTGTCTCTTCTTCCATCGCAGCTTGAACGGACAATCTCTTGCTCTTTGGTGCTCAGTCGCCCGTCCTTCATGTCGCAGCAACGCTTATGAGGGCTTTTTGTTCTGCCGCTGGCCAGATCCAGCGAGCTCCCGTGGCGAGCTTCGTCCGGCTTGCTCGCCACCGAGGACGCCGAATTGCTTGGGGAGCGCAGTCGCGATGCCTTGCGACGGTAGCCAACAGTGCTGAACCAAAAGATCTCAAGACGCTGGCCTGTAAGACGCCTCGTGAGTCTGTTTGCGCGTGTCGTGTTGATCGCTGACAGTTGTCTCAAACAGTGCCTTCCACCGCGCGACACAACGAGGTTGGAGTGCAGCAGCTCAGCGAATACATTTTTAAACGGATATTTCCCCAGGGCCCCAACCCACCTCCCAAAGAACTGGTCGAGCTTGCACAGGATCACTTGACACGGCACGATCTCCTAGGAAAGAACACAGACAATTCCGACCCTATAGCGTTCGAGCTGCCTGAACTCAAGGGCACAACCCTCGACGAACACTTCCACAAGCTTGGAACCGATTGCGCCGAACCATATCTGCGGTTTGCGAAAGAGTTCGCTTGCGCCAGTATCCCTCTCAAGCCGAAACAGTGGGTGCGACAGAGCGGATGGACCAAGTACTACCCTGATGGGCAGCCACCCGAGAAGGTCGCAGCGCCGGATGAAGAAATGCTGTGCTTCGACGTCGAGACGCTGTGGCAACAGCATCCGTTCGCAGTCATGGCCTGCGCAGTCAGTCCCACGGCCTGGTACTCTTGGTTGTCGCCATGGCTGCTGGGCGAGACGGAAAACAACCGACAGCTAATACCCATAGGCGACCCAACTAAGGATCGAATCGTTGTGGGACACCACATCGGCTACGACAGGGCAAGGATATTGGAAGAGTACGACCTCAAGCAGACGAGGACCGGCTTTCTCGACACTATGTCGCTGCATGTCGCCGTCAACGGCATGTGCTCACGGCAGCGCCCAACTTGGCACAAATACAAGAAGAATCGTGAGGAGAGGGAGAGGATTGCCAACAAGGATCCCGATCAAGGCATTATCGAGATTCTGAGCAACCGGACCATGCACGACGAGGTAGAGCCGTGGGTTGAGAAGAGCTCAATCAATTCACTGCGCGACGTCGCCAAATTTCATCTAAACGTCACCATCGACAAGTCTGCCCGGGATGACTTTGGCGAGCTGAGCCGCGAGGAGGTTCTAGAAAAGCTGGATGAGCTTCTCGAATACTGCGCTGCAGATGTTTCCACTACCCACCAAGTGTACTCAATCGTCCTCCCCAACTTTCTGAATGTTTGCCAGCATCCAGTCAGCTTCGCTGCCCTTCGGCACCTGTCATCTGTTATTCTACCCGTCAACGAGTCTTGGAACGCATACATCGCCAATGCAGATGCGACATATCATAAGCTCTCTGCATCGGTCGAGGAGAGACTGAAGGGATTAGCAGAAAAGGCCGCCGAGTTGAATGACGATCCCGAGGCGAGTTGGAAAAATGATCCCTGGCTCAGGCAGCTGGACTGGACCACTAAGCCAATTAGAATGGTCAAAGGCAAACGCAAAGGTGAGAAGGACAGGCCAGCTGCAAACCAGAAGATGCCGGGTAAACCAAAGTGGTACAAGGATCTCTTTACCAAGAACGTCATGAACTTGACGGTGCGAACCCGCATTGCGCCTTTGCTGCTACGACTTGCCTGGGACGGTCATCCGTTGATCTGGTCCAACAAATACGGCTGGGTGTTTCGAATCTCGCCGGACGATGTGGCCACTTACAGGGCGAAGCAAATGTCAGAGGTTGTCTTTGATGACTCCGATCCTGCCCTGCGGGACGATTGGGGGCACTCATACTTCAAACTTCCTCACAAGGACGGCCCTACTGCTCGCTGCGCGAATCCTTTGGCAAAGGGATATTTGAACTACTTCGAGAATGGCACTCTTTCGTCCGAGTACGAGTACGCGAAGGAAGCGCTGGAAATGAATGCCTCGTGCTCCTACTGGATAAGCGCACGCGGTCGAATCATGTCGCAAATGGTCGTGACCGAACACGACGTCTCCGCGGCCACTGCAGGAATCACAGAGGCGCAGGAAGCCCCGGAGAAGTTTCAGGGCTTCATCTTGCCTCAAGTCATCCCCATGGGCACAATCACTCGGAGAGCGGTCGAGAAAACCTGGCTGACGGCCAGCAATGCCAAGAAGAACCGCGTTGGATCTGAACTCAAGTCCATGATTAAGGCACCCGATGGCTACTGCTTCGTAGGTGCCGATGTGGACTCGGAAGAGCTCTGGATCGCCAGCTTGGTAGGCGATGCGACCTTCAAAATCCATGGCGGAAACGCCATCGGCTTCATGACGCTCGAGGGGACAAAAGCTGCGGGGACAGACCTCCATTCGCGAACCGCGGCCATCCTCGGCATCAACAGGAACCAGGCAAAGGTGTTCAACTACGGGCGAATTTACGGAGCGGGATTGAAGTTTGCGGCCACGCTCCTGAAGCAATTCAACCCAAAGCTGTCCGACAGTGAGACGCTGGAGATTGCCAAGAAGCTGTATGCCAACACCAAAGGCACCAGGACCAGTCGCAAGACCATCAACAAACATCCGTTCTGGAGGGGAGGAACAGAGTCGTTCGTCTTCAACAAGCTGGAACAGTTTGCGGATCAGGACTGGGCTCGAACGCCCGTGTTGGCGGCAGGCATCACACAGGCCCTCATGAGCCGCTTTGTGAGCAAAGGCAGCTTCTTGCCTTCCCGTATCAACTGGGCTATTCAGTCCTCGGGCGTCGATTATCTGCATTTGTTGATTGTGTCGATGGATTACCTCATCCGCCGCTACAACCTCGATGCTCGACTAGCCATCACCGTTCACGATGAGATTCGGTACCTGGTCAAGGACGAGCACAAATACAAGACTGCTATGGCACTGCAGATAGCCAATCTCTGGACTCGCGCCATGTTCGCTCAGCAAGTCGGCATCGACGACCTCCCCCAGTCGTGCGCCTTCTTCTCTGCCGTCGATATCGATCACGTCCTTCGCAAGGAGGTGGACATGGACTGCATCACCCCTAGTCACCAGACTCCTATTCCTCATGGCGAGAGCTTGGATATCCAAACCCTTCTTTCCAAGGGCTCTGAGGCGCGTTTAGACCCGTCTACGGTCCCCAATCCCAGGCTTGCCCCTAAGCTCGATGATATACCCTATGAGCCACGCACTCCTGTGATGCGGACGCTCCAGGGGCACTCTGAGGACAATATCGCGTTCATCAAAGCCCAGATCACCGACGATGACCAAGAGCTGCTGAATATCGTCAAGGACCTGCGCAAAGTGAATCCGCCGCCGAAGACGCAGACGAAGACGGTTCTGTTAAAGAGTCCCCCTGATTACGGAAACTCGTATGGTATGCCGCTGGGCACCCCTAGGCCGCCCTCCGAGGCCTTTGGCTTCGGGTACCAAGCTAGCAAGAGCCAGAGAAACATAACATGGCCGAAGCATTCAGTCGATGTCAACTCGAAGCCCAGCGTCTCCACTGGCTCTTTCTAAAACTTATTGTACGATACGGGTGTGTTGACGATATAAAAGCATGTACAGTAGTCTGGTGTTACAATTTTTGCTGTTCCCTTTATCCTGGGTCATTGCTGAAAAGGTTTGGACATTATAGCTTGGAGTTGGGTCTATGTACGGAGTCCAAGCAGCAATCATGTAGTCTTTGGGGCGCGGTCATGGATATATGGCGAAAACGGTCATGTAGTTCTTTATGCAATTACTATCATGATCTAGGTATATTGTACGAAGCCCGTTTGATAATCAGCTGGTGATAAGTGCCAAGTGCCGGGATACGAGAAACATTTGGCGTTACATTTTATACCTACCTAGGTACCTACAGAGCATTTTCCCCCAAGGCTGCAGGCCGTCGCCCAGTCGGATTTCGAGCAGCAACCGACGTGCATGAATTGTTGCAATGAAGCCGTGAGGGGTTCGTTCCTTTGACCGACCCGAACCATCATCACATCAGACGAACTCTCATCACTCCGGACCAGACAGAGGCATGGCTTCATCTTCGCATCAGCCGTCTACGAGGCTGCAGCACAGGGGCAACATATATTCGCAGCTCACCAGCAAGCAGCAAACCGACCTGTGCGCACAGCTCCCTCTTCAATGCCATTCTCTCGAGACTCTCCAGCGCTCAGGCGTCATCCTTGACACCGACTCTCTTCCCCACGACATCATCAAGAAGCAGGGAGTCAACAAGACGGACTTTCGCCGAACACCACCCGGGCGCCCTCTGATGGGAACACGAAACGCCATAGTCATAACCTGCCAAGCGGCCGAGACTCCTGACGGCGGAATCGAGCCCGTAGGCATTTGCGTGATTGATTTCTTCACGGGCCGGATATTGCTGGATTCGTTCATCGCTCCGTCTTGCGAAATATCGGATTGGAAGACGGACGTTCATGGGGTGTCTGCGAGGACTATCGAGACTGCTGTCAAGGGGAATAATTGTCTGCAGGGCTGGCGAGAGGCGAGGACGAGATTGTTTGAGTATGTCAATGCGCGTACGATTTTTGTAGGATTTGGGATTGAAAGGGAGCTGCGGATGTTGAGGGTTCTACATAAGGGGATTGTCGATGCACGGATTTTGGCTATGGAGGCTTTGTTTACGGTTGCTGAGAGGGCGAGGGGTGGGATGAAATGGGAGTGGGAGGTTGATAGGGTTTGTATGGGACTACTCGGGATGGAAATACGAGGGGGCGCAGTGATGGGGAGGAGGGTGTGTGATGATGCTTATGAGGATGTGCTGGTGGTGAGGGAGATTGTGTTGCGATTTTTGCAGAGGCCGGGGGATGTGGTGGCGTGGGTGAAGAGGGAGAGGCTGGATATGTTTGGGACTGCTGTCAAGGAGGAGCGTGACGATGATGATGATGCTGCTGTAGGGAAGAGTGCAAGGAGAGCAGGGCAGAGGACGAGGAAGACAGGACGACAGGGAGGGTCGAGTGCTAAATCAGAGGCGAACCAGAAGACAAAGAAGAGCGGCAACAGGACGCAAAACCAAGCAGAGGTCTCCAAAGACTCTGTGGTGCAGTCACTGGGGAAGTTGGATATTGGGGAAGCATTACGGGAACCTCGGGATGGAAAGCAAAAGGCAATTGAGGCAACAGTAGGTGACGCTATTCATGTCGAAGCCCAGTCGAAGAACAAGGACAAGAGCGGAAATGGCAAAGCCAGACGCAAGACGAGGAAGCAGAAGAATAAGAAGATGGAATCGGAGGCACGAGAAATGGCAGAGAGGGAGGCAAGTCTAAAGGCAATGGTCCGAGAAGAGGAGCGGAGTCTCTTGACGCGTGGGAATGGCAAACAGAGCGCCAGAACAGACTGGGAGACGAGAAATAGGGCGGAGAGGAGGGCCAAGTGGGTGGATAGTCAGCGAGATGATTGAGTCGAGTTTGTATCAAGCCTCGAGTTTATTATTGAGAGAATATGAGTAGGTAGATGGACACGGTGGGTTGTGGTTGTTTAATACCTCTCAGTAGGCACCTTATATATAAAGTGGTTTCTTGTGGGACAAGCATCCATTTTGCATGCCGCGTTTGCGTGTCCACAAGAGATCGGCTCAGAAACAAGCCTTTGTCCGATTCTCTGACACGGTTTCGGCAATCTTGAATCGTAAAGGCGAGAAACGACTGGTGTGGTTGCTGATCTGTGTGTGTGTGCTGATCTACCCTGCAATTCGAGTGCAGAGGTCAAACCTGATTAACATTCGCCTGGCTGCCGCTGTTGATGCTAGACATTGGTTCCCATGTCATGTATGAAGCCAAGAACGAGGTAGGTAGTTTTATTTCAACTTTGATATGTATTATCATATAATTATTCTTCTTGCAGACATATTTATATGTACTTGAACCATATTGACTTCTGCTTACCTGTATGTATTCAGTAGTATCCTGGGTCCATTACCTAGTGTGGAGTACTAACAGAAAGCCGAACTTCTTATAGTCTTCGGATCAAAAGTAATAGTATACCGAGGTATCTACCTACATAGCGACACCGAGGTATCTACCTACATAGCGACAATAACAGGTGCTTGGAAATTAGAGGTAGGAAGAAACTTTACTGCGTCCATCTCAATTCGCAGCAATGGTACTGGTAATACAAACATCTGCTATATGGCTTTGCTGGTCGTCCTCGTACATACATAGGTACCCCTCAGGCACGGCTTCACTGGTCTGCGCTCCCCACTTTTGGCTGTTGATCCCCCTGTTCCAGTGACGTCTACAGCGTTCGCCGGTTGAAGAGGGGCAGAAGCTGGGTAAAGTGCAAGGCAGGTCACTCGGTAGCTTCGACGGAGGGCAGATCCTGTGATCTGTTTTCCTCTTGTCCCATCCATCCAACCGGCTGCAAACAAACCATCGATCCTGTGCTTTGTCCATCTTTTTTCTTCTGTTTCCAACCGCCGCTCACCGACCGAAGCATCAGCAATCCCGTCTCTCGCTGCTCAGCCACCGCCCAGATCAACCAGATACAATACTAGACAGATAAAACTATTACTGCGACAAGACACACTTTCCCACCATGGCGACGACCGACGAGATTGTCAAGCGGCTGCAAGAGTCTCGCCCGCCGGCAACCGACGCCGCCACCTATCTGACCATTGTCGAAAAGTCCCTGACCCCGGAGGCGCTGCCGGCGCTGCAGGAGATCCTAGAGGACGTGGCGCTCACCACCGAGATTGGCTGGGACCTGGTCGACATGCTGATTGATGTCCCGGGCAGCGAGGAATGCCTGGAGAGCATTGCGCGCCTGGGCAATCCGCGGGAGGTCATCCTCAAGGTGCTCGAGGTAATGGAGAAGACGGCCGCGGCGGGAGAAGAGGAGCATGAAGCAGGGAGGCAGCGAGATGAGGTAAAAGTGGAAGATGAAAGTGACAAAAAGGGCAAAGAGACGGAGACAGAGGAGAGCTCCGCAGCCATAACCACAAAGGGCGAGACAAAGGCCACCAGGAATTTCGTCACCCTCTGTGGCATGCTGGGCATCCTGCTTAAGAGGCTGCAGGTCAAGGCCCCGTCACGCTTCCTCCACACCACGCTCGAGACGGTACAGAGATGCTACGACGCGACCAGCGCGGCCTCTACCGCGGCCGTCATCTCGCTGGTCCAGAGCCTTGCGCGCAAGACGCGGCCTCCGCTGCCCTCTCGCAAGTCGAGCGTCAAGCTGGACACGCCGTTCCAGGACAGCGACCCGGCGAAGCAGGCGCCGGACCCCGAGGCGGAGCGCTCAGATACTCTCAACGAAGACGAGCCGCAGCTCATTGCCAACCTGCTCCAGTCTTTCATCACATGCATTATCGAGGCGTATGTCAACTCCAACGGCGTGGAGTGGGCTTCAAGGATGCTCGAATACACGTATCCGGAGCGCATTGTGCCCAGGCGGAAGACCATGATTCAAACGTTCAAGGAGGTGGTGGAGTTTCAGGCAAGAGACGCCCTTGTAGGGCAGCTTGTGGTGAGTATAGCCCCCGGAATCCGGGTTGGATTTCACATGGGAATGATCCTGTGGCCACACAGCTAACCGCTTCATCCCTTATTAGGCTCTTGCCAGTGACCTTGGACTGTCGAAACTGCCCTCTTTCAAGTTGAAGGAGTACCTTGAAGGCCCCGTCCACCGACAACCGCTCTCTATTGATTATGACCCGCAGCAGCCGGAAAAGCTCCATCTCTCTACAGGCGGTCTGATATGCTTGAACGCATACTGGATGTTTGCTGCTGATGTCTTCGATGCGGACCGTGGCTTTCCAGATGAACAACTCATACCGCAATACATGCTGCCCGACCACCAGACCCTATTAACAAACTTCCTTGGCAACGAGCCGCAGGGGCAAATCCTCGCCAATCCTGGAACAACCGAGGCCCTGATTGTCATGGCCATCTGGCTCGACGGTCGGAAAGCGATATCGAACCCGAAAGGCGCTGGTACTACCGGGGGATTCATGCCCTACCACCATCTCTTGACCCTGATCTCGGCCTTTCACCCCAACCTTCAGGTTCGCAATGCGGCAACCGTTGTAGCAGGCTACATCCTGCACGCCGACCCCGAAGAGGAAGACCGACTGGCCATTCTGGAAGACATGCTGGAAAGCTGCATCTTCCCAACCCTGCAAGCGTGTGCAGTCACCTGGCTTCGAGAAGAGATCATCGCCGCGAAGAGATCCGGCTCGAAAGGTCGCTTCTCCAGCCCGGACTGTCTCGAAACGATCCAGTATACCCTGTTTCCCGATCTGTCGCACCTCAAGCAAGCCGATGCCTCTTCGTTGCACAATTTCTGGGCGCAGAGCGCGCCGCTGCATCTGCAAGTTGCCAACTTCGCGCTGTTCCTGTTCGGCGAGGACTACAAGGCTCTGGCGCCCGTAGGTATGGCCGCGGCTATCGAGCATCGCTACGTCGAGCCGCTGCTACACGCTGCGAGGGCGTTGAAGAAGGCGGTTGCGGACAAGGAAGTTGAGGTCAATGAGGAGTTCTTAATGCAGCTTAGTATTCTGGAGGATACTCTGAGTCGGATATCGCTGCAGTAGAGATGGGTTCATACGTGACCAGGCAGGGAGCAGATGTGACATGAAGTCACACTATAAGAGGTGCTAGCGAAAGAAACAAAAGCGACGAGGAATAAGCCTGGGGTCTGCCGGATCAGACAATGTGTGACCATTCGCAGCTCGACTGAATATACATAGTGTCATTGATATTCTAATTTACACAAGTCAGAGTAGGTAATTCTCCCATCATTCGTAAGTACGTGTCTTCTCCAAGACGTATGTGTGCCGTGCCTCTATGTGATATTAAGGTGTCTGTACGCCTGTCGCCTATTTGCTTAAAAACATCATGATGAGTACAAGCTTTTCAAGAAAACGGCATGGTTAATGTTAGTCTCAAAAGTGGTTGACGAAGAGAAGAATGCAAAAGCTCCTTCATCGTCGATGGTGCCGGTCAGAGTCGCGATGTCGGTCCCTGTGCCTATCGTGGTCCCGATGTCTATCCCTATCCCGATCCCTATAATCGCGATCCCTGTCCCGGTCTCGCTCCCTGTAGTGATCCCTCTCGCGATCTCGCTCGCGCTCCCTCTCTCGTTTATAGCTGTCCTCATGCCCCCGGCCTTCCTTGCGCTTGCTCTCCTCCCTCCGATACTCGCTCAGCCGCGGCCTCGACTTTTTCTTGCCGTTCTGGTTCCACCCGCCGAGGTCCTCTTCCTCCTTGAGCTCCTTGGCGCCGAGGCCGAGCCTGTTCTGCCGCCTCTTGACCTGCTTGACCGGCGGGCCGCGGGCTTCCCCGTTCCAGCCCATGCCGCGGAGGAGGGCGGCGCCAAACTCCTCGACGGGCATGTCTTCGTAATCCTGGAGCGTGGACACCGCGCCGGAGGCTTCGACGTCGCGGCGGTAGGCGTCGTCTTCTGATACGGGTGCGGAGATTACTTTTTTCTGTTCCTTGGGCGTCTTGCCGAGGAGCGCGTCCATGGCTTCTTCGTCGGCGGTTCGCGCTGCTGGGGGCGGTGGTGCGTCATTGCCATCTGATTGATTTGATGGTTGCGTTTGGTCGTCGTCGCCTGGCTCTACATCCATCTTGTCCTCTGGCACCGCGCTCGGCTTCTCCTTCACCGTCAAGCCCCATTTCAGCGGCGTATCCAAACTCGCGGGCTCCGTTTCTGTCGTCACGGCGTCCTGCTGCTGCGCTCGAGCCTCGGCCGGAAGAAGGTTCTTGGACGCCCGCTGGCTCTTCACTTCGTCCTTCCAGTTCCTGTTCGGCTGCCGCGCAATGACATACTCCTTCTTCTCCTCCCTCGGCCGCTTCCGCTTCGTCTCGGCGCCATCTTCTCCAAAGCCCGTGATGGCCTCGTGCCGTCCGCGATGGTGGTGGCCGTCGTCTTCCGAGTCTGAGGCATCGGAGTCGCCTCCTCCCCCCAGGGCGTGTGGGCGCGGCCGCTTGCCTAGGCTTGAGGAGGGCTTTGCTGTACGTGACTTGTTTCCTGCTGCTGCTGCTGCTGATGACGATGAGGTGTTGGCCGAGCCAAATTTGATGGCGATGCGACCTTTGTTCTGGTCTGACATAACGCGTGGGAGGTTTGGTGAAGGGGGTTTTTGCGAGTTGGAAATTATTGGAAAAGGCGAGGCTGTACCGCCGCGAAGCCTGTGCTAGGATTGAACTTTTGGCGGCTTGAAAATGACGGCTTTGCGATTGAATGGTCAGGTACGTATCAGTTTCGCAGGCAACCACCAATTGGGTTTAGCGTGTAGGCTCGGGGGTACGTACCTTGTGTTGGTACTACCTACTACCTTAGGTACCTGTATCTCGCAGTCGGGCAGAGAAATGGAAGCCGCTTGTTGAAGTTCTGTTTGCAGTTTGGTGGGGGCGTGCGGCTGCAAGCGGGAGAGGAGAGGGAAAACAGAGAGAAGCAGATGTTATTATAGAGCTTGAAGATAGAGTGAGTTGTTCTGGGACTGAAACTGAAGTGAAGTAGCGCTCACTGTAGAATCGGTGAGAGATACTTGTGCATGCCACTTTTTCCCTTATCTGATGATGGTTTGCTATCGCCCTTTTAAGGTACTCTTGTGTTTCCCCGCGACGTGCTTGATTGACGCCTAATTGACGCTGTGCAGAAGACCAGATTACTGTACAGGCAATGGAGATTCTAGGCATCACTTCATCCAGCCAAGAAATATTCACATGCACTAGATGATTAGGGTCGAATAAGCATCAGACAGCCTACCACTAATTCACGGTCCAATTCACTGGCGTTCAATAACATCGCGAGTGACATTGCCGTCTTGGGCGAATTGAATGATGCATCATTGACAGCACATCGAAGCGGTGATGTACCGTGCCTGAAAACCCCGACCCGACTGTGCACTAGGCGCTCTGGGCGCTCCCTCTCCAGCGCATCCGCTAGCGAACGCCCCAGCGAGCGCCCAGCCAGCGCGCGCCCAGCAGCTGTTAGCGGCTAGCGCACCCCGTACAGTGCGCCGTGGCTGCCAGCAGAGCACCTCCGCCGTCTTCCAGCGCTCCTCCCCCCTGCCAAAACCCCCGAATCGCTGGCGCCCGACAGATTTTGCGCCCTCGCATCGACCAGCGACACGTTGAGCGGCCACCAGACTTTTGTCGAAAAGGCCACCACCACGACCCTTTCCATCGCCGTGCATCGCGAGCCTCATCTCAGACGACGTCCCCGGCCATCCTCCGACATCCGTTTCGCCCGCAAACGGATGTCGCTCCCGCCGATGCTATGACGGAGGTCGGCCACACCGACCTATCGAGGCTGCTTCACTCCAAGCGACACGAGTTCAAGTGAGTTGCGCGCCCAGTCGAAAGAGCGGATTTTTCCGATTCCAACGAGGTGCTTTTCGCCGTGCTAACCCCCGACAGTGCAATCGTGACCTCGCGCAAGAGGAAGCTTCGCGAGTTCTTCGCCGTCACCAACCAGGTCGATCCCCTGCCACAGGATGCCTTCGCCAACCCGGACGCGCCCGCAACCACCGCGGCGGAGTGGCAGTTCTTGCAGACCAGCGAAATATTGCAGTTCGTATACACCTTTCAAAACAAAGCTCTTGTGCAGGCGGAGGCAAAACAAAATCAAAACAAAAAAAGCCCGTCAAGATTGTGACCATCGCGTCTTCGCGCTCCTGCGTGTCTGCCATGTGCCAAACCTGCCCCCTCCCATGAGGCTAACCTTTTCACAGAGGCAAGACGCTAAATGAGCAAGCCATTCCGCCACGGCCCTCGCTCTCGGTCGATACGCTGAAGCGTCTGATTTCCAAATCGTTGCATGAACTCGCCGCGCAGCCTGCTGCCCCATCTACTCCCACACTCGCCTCTTCCCGACCAAAGGAAGCCCTACCTGGTCCGACGAACGAAGCACGGCAACCTCTTGGCGCTCTGTCGAACGAGTCTGTCCATGCCCAACCCAGCAGGGAAAGCATCAAGCCAGCATCTGAAGCCCCGAAAACCACGCCGACGCCCCCGGCCCATTACACGAATAACGTGGGAGCAACCCCGGCGGGCGTCACTACAGCTTTTGCGCCAGCGAAACCCACGCAGACGCCTTCAACCGCTCTGGCTGCGAAGACTGAGACGAAACAAGCCGACCAACTTACTAATGGAGCGACGGGCGAGGATGTTGCGCCAGAACGAAGACCGACGCAAGTTTCTTTCCCGCCAGGTACCAAGGGTTCGCCATCAGAGGAACGATCCAGCCTTGTGGCTACGGCTGGGGCAGTGAAGGGCTTGGACGCTGTGGACGGTGTTGATGCGATTGACAAATCCCAAATGGCTCAGACTGGACGCAACCAAGAGCTCTCTATCAAAGTGCCGCAAGCCATGTCCAAGGTCCCTGATGCGCTTTCCTCTCCAGGCTCAACGGCACCGAGCGCGACAACCCCTGGGAATCACGATGTTTCAGCGGATACCAGCCCTGAGCACGATACTTCCCATTATGACGAGAGGACAGAGCAGGATGAGGCAGGAAAGGAAGAGCAAGGCCACCCAATTGACGATGCTGCTGGACAGGGGGGAGAGACGGACCAAGCGAAGCCGAGACACGACGAACTCGATTCAAGAACGGCCAGGGTGGACGAAGATCAGCTACTTCAAGACTCTATTCGGTCAACTGCTGCAGCTGCGAGCCCAGAGCCCAAGTCGCAGATTGGAGTCCCTATCAAGGTTGGCGAAACGGACGCCAATCGGGAGGCCGAAGTAGACGTCAAACCTTCAAAGTCTGCCGTAAAGGAGGTTCCCGACAGCCAAGAAGAAACGCCAGAAAGAATGGATGTTGATTCAGTCCAAGCCACAGCATCGGAAAAGGTGAAAGCACCCGCCTCTCAGCCGCGGCCCGGTCCCCCAGCTCCTACGAACAAATCCCCAGGCGTTGCCAAGGCATCGATACCGAGGGAGCCTGCTTCAGAGAGACCGGTTACCAGGGTGTCATCTGGTGCAATGAGATTGAAATCCGTATCCGAAATAGTCGGGGAGACGCCACGACCTTCTAGCACGACGAAGACGCCACAGAACCAGCTGACTCCCATGACCTCCACACCCCAATCACCCCCTCCGAGGCCAAAGTCCACGACCAAGAGAGAGAAAGCCAAAGGTCATGCATCTACAGTTTTGTTTGGCAAACAACCGAAGCAGATGGAGGAGAAGACGCTGGTTCCTGGCCAAAAGGAAACAATTCAACCCTCTGACGACTACTACACTCCCCTCTTTATCCAGAATTTCACAGGGGCCACCAACTGGATGCAGCCAATCGAGAAGATTCTGTTCCATGCGAACAAGACCATCGCTACCCCAGATGCATACCTCGCCATTCAAGATCATCAAGCATGCAAAGTACTCCGCAGGGTATACCATCTGCAGCAGCACGATAAATGGTCGCTGAGGCAGCCTAAGCGGTGCCCTGAGCCGACACGCCCGCCATCCCATTTGGACCTTTTGTTCCAGGAGATGAAGTGGATGCGGACAGACTTCCGGGAAGAGAGGAAATGGAAGATGGCCGTGGCCAAGAATATCGCCTACGCCTGCGCCGAGTGGGTTGAGTCGACTCCCGAAGAGCGCAAGGCGCTGCAGGTTGCTGCGTATATCCCGCCGCCGAGGACGAATGACGTGACTATGGGCGATGCCGATGCAGACGGTGCCGAGAACCACCCGATTCCTGAGCTCGTTGCGGAAGACGCAGATTCACCTCAGATGCTGGACCACCTCAGCGACGACTTCCCAGAAACAGTTGCGCCATCAGCCATCTTTGCTCTGCAGGAGGACGATGTTGTGTTTGCTCTACGACGGACACCCGCTTCGGACAAGCTGCTGGAGGAGCTGCCGCTATACGGCGCGCCTCTCAAGGTCCCGCGGTCTGATCTCACGGGGCCTGAGTACGATCCGGATGCTCACTGGCGGCGGCCGGCTTTGCCCTTGAGCAAGTACGTGGAGGGAGAGATGAAGCTCTTGTCCGATGGCCCGCCGCGCAAACGGAGCCGCTATGACTATCTCAACGAGGAATCCGACGACGAGAGAGAGAGCGCCTTTGACGCAGACACGCTCGCACACCATGCCCGGCTGCCGCCAAAAAGCACCGAGGTTGCTCTTTTCGCCCCAGAGTCGAAGCACATCCGCGATAGGCTGCACGCCGGCCATCAGTTCCGGCCCCCGTCCGAGCACCCCATGCCTCTACAGAGCTTCTACGAGTGTCGCAGTCCGTCCCAGTGGACCATGGTCGAAGATGATGAGCTTCGCAGCCTGGTACGGGACTACTCGTACAACTGGTCTCTCATCTCCAGCCTACTGTCTACGAAGTCTCTGTTTGCGTCGGGCGCGGAGAGGAGAACGCCGTGGGAATGCTTCGAGCGGTGGATCAATTTGGAAGGCTTGCCAGCCGATATGCAGAAGACACAGTACTTCAAAGCCTACAACAGTAGAATTGAGGCTGCCCAACGTGTCATTGCTCAGCAAAACCAGCTGGCGGCGCAGAGAGCCTCCCAGGAGGGAGGTGCAGTGACACCCATACGGCGAAGGCAATCTACTCCGTTGAGAGTCGAGAGACGTCGAAACCAGAAGCATCTGACGCTCATTGACGCCATGAGGAAGCTGGCCAAGAAGAGAGAGACGACGATGCAAAAGCAACAGCACTCTGCCGCCCAGAACGCGGCGAAGAAGGTTGGTGACGCGATGGCTCAGCGACCGGGGAAGACTCCGAGGGAGTACAGCCTGCTGCGATGGGAACGCGATCAGGCTCTTGCCAACAAGATGACGCAGTTTGCCCAGCGGCAGGAAGCTCAGCGCCGGGTAAGTGAAGAATGACTGGTAAACCTCTTGTCCCGACAATTTGTGCTAACATGTATCCTTCTATAGGCTGCCCTCCAAGCCAGAGCCCAAGCCCAATCCGCCCAGATGGCGGCAACACCAGGCGCAGCAGTGCCGGCCGTTCCAACCCCCGGACTTCCTGCGGCTGTCGCCAACGGCGTCAATGGCGTCAACAGAGCCGGTGTTCCCAACCAACTAGCCGTTGCAGCAGCAGCCGCAGCGGCAGCGGCACAGGGTCGAGCACGCATGCCCATGCAGGCTCCAGCGAATGGCATGGACGCCATTGGGGTGCAAGCTCAGATGGGCGGTAATCTCGCCCCCCCAGCGCAGATGAACGGCATCCCGCAGGCTCAGCTACAAGCCCTGCAGGCCATGCAGGCCCAACACAGGATGCAGATGCCCGGCCAGCAGCCTGATGCCAGCATGCTGATGCGTGTCCAGCGCATCTCGGAGCAGCAGCGAGCAGTGCAGATGCAGCACGCGCAGCAACAAGGCGCTGTTGTGGGAACCCCTGTTCCGCAAGCACCGCAAGGCTCATCACCAGCCATACGGAACGGCGTGCCCGCCATCGGTCAGCAGCCGTTTATGAACACTGCGCAGGCCCAAGCCATGATGGCTTCGTTCAATGCAACCAACGGTCACACTTCGCCTGCTGCGAACGGTCTACACATGCCCACTCTTGCCAACGGCACGTCGCCTGGCCCGCCTCGATTGCCAGCCCAGATTCCACCTACCATTGCTGTGCAGATCAACTCATTGGAAGCGCAGTTCAGGAGCAAGAATCCCAACCTCTCACCGGAGCAGCTTCGACACCTTGCTACTGAACATCTCACTAGAGCGATGATGCAGCAACGTCAGAACGCTATGAGCGCTGCTGCTGGTGGACAGTCTGGTATTGCTACCAGCATTACTGCTACCGCCAGCCCACACCAATATGCCGCTCTACTTAGACAGCAGCAGCAGGCTCAAGCACAGGCCCAGGCCCAAGCCCAGGCCCAAGCTCAAGCCCAGGCGGCTCAGCAACACCAGGTACAGCATCAGCAGCATACGCCTACGCCTACACCAACGCCCACCCCGCAGCAGCAACAGCAACAGCACCCCCAACAGCAGCGACCCCAGCAGGTGCCTCAGGCACAACAGGCCCAACAACAAGCCCAGGCGCCTCAACACTCTCCAGCTCAAGTGCAGCAGCAACTCCAACAGCAGCATCAGCAGCACCAGCAGCAGCAGCAGCAAAAGCCGCAGCCGCAACCGCCACAACAAGCTCAGCCGCAACCCCAGCTCCAGGCTCAGGCGCAAGTTCAGGCTCAAGCCCAGGTGCAGCAGCAGATCCAGCCGCAGTCGCAAGCTCAAGCCTCGCCTCAGATACCATCCCATCCACCCGCTGGAAGCCCGGCACCCGTTCAGCGCCAGGCCAGCGGGAGCGCGACGCCCTCGGCAGGAAAATGATGACCCAGCGTTTCTGAATGTCTCTCACGTTGTACGCTATTTTCTTTCAGTCAGTGCTATTCATCATGACTTTTTCGTCTTTTCCATCTATGCGTTTCACGACGTTTTCGAGGTGTTCAGCGGTAATGGGCTAAGGGGAGGGGTCTGGGTCGGCGGTCGATTTGCGTTTTACGTTAGATGCTCTCTTGATTTCCCCATTTGCGTCTTCAAAAATCCCTTCTATCTGTTCTAATCTTGGCTTTGACAAGGGGGTCACATGAAGCTCTTTTCTTCTTCTTCTTTCCGTCTCCTTATCTAATTGCTAGAACAAGGGGGACTACAGATCGTAAGGACCGCTGTGTGCTGGCAAATCTAACTCCCTCTCTTCCTCTTGTTACCAGCCCTATTCTGCAATAGCAGGCAGGCAGAAAAAAAAACAGAAGAAGAAGAACTACTCAAGAAGGAAGAATCAAACAAAAATGAGGGGGCTCTGATTCCGTGTGTGCTTTTTCTTCTTTTTTCAAAGAGGTACTATTACTTGGTAAAGCGGACACAGGGGCGGGTACGGCAAGGGCAAAAAGGGCAAGACAAGGCAAGGGGGGCCGGGCGGCAATCGTTGATTTGTAAAGAATTACTGTACATAGCATATTCGCCATTCTTACAAAAACAAAAGAAGAAGATGAAGATGAGCATGGCACTGTGGATTGAGAATTGGTGGAGTGGTTCAGCGGGGGGATCGTGATATGTATGAATGAATGAAAGAATTGAGATCTGGAGGGCTTTTGTGGCCTGAGGGTGCCCTAATCATGTTGTCAACCTACAATATGCCTCCCGGTTTCTATGATGTCCGTGATGGGGAACTGTGTGATGTTGTGATGAAACATGAGCGAAGAAAGCATGAGCAACATATTGTGAGAAACATAAGACGGGCGATAGGTCGTGAGCAAAGAACCATGATCAATAGTTAATGAGAAAATGTTACAACCACGAGTAGCGACAGAACCAAAGGCAAGGAATTTCCTATCCATTCTATTCGTCGAAAAGCCAAAAACGCCGAGGGGTATGATATGCATAGCATCCTATACTTCCCAGAAAACCCAAACAAACCTCGAACACTACTCTGGACAAGAAGAAGCTGGACAATCTCGACGAATGTTATAAGGACAAAAGATGAAAAAGCTTTCCCGTCTATAAGTGAATCCTTTCCTTTCCCCCTTACTACACAGCCCCTGATCCGCCCCCTCTCCCTCCATCGCCGTGGAGTAACAGGTGCGGCTTGATAAAGTCCTCGTCCAGCTGCTTGAACAGGCTCGCCGGGTCCTCTGTAGAAAGCAACTGCCGTATCGCTCCCGTCGCCGAGGTAATCGGCGTCGACGACGTCGAAGGCTCAGCTGGACTCATAAACGCGCTTCCCTCTGCCGGCGGGTTCGGACTGACGGGCGCCCGGGGCGAGCGGCGATTCGCGGGGGGCGGCAAGTCCGAGATGTCAATGTCGCTGCCAATGTCAGAATCTTCGTTGGCGCCGCGCAGCAGATCAGCGCGCTCCGTCTCGGTAGGGTTGCGGAGGGAGTTCTTGCGGCTGAGGCTGCTCGGCCGGACACCCGTGTGGGGAGACGAGGTGCCGGACACGTAGGCTGCGGAGCCGTCTCTGGGAGCGCTGAGGTTGTTGAGGGCGACGGTGCCGTTGCGACGAGGGTTGTAGCCGATGGCGGAGCCGGAGCGCTTAACATGAAGGCCGGTGCCGAACGACTCAATGTCAAACTCGTCGTCACTATCAATCTCCTCCACCACTCCGGTGCGGATACCGAGAATCTCCAGCATACGGGCAGTCGTTCCGCCAAAGATGATGACCGTCAAGACCACAACAACCAAGACGGTAGCACGAAGGGCGTATGAGTTCTCGCCCGTGAGCAGGGCTGCCAGAGCTACACCGACAGCACCACGAAGGCCAGCCCAGAATAGCATGGCTTGGTAGTTGTAGGGAAGCTCATCGCCGACCTCCAGGCCTCTCCTCCTCGCGCGATAGCGGATGAACCAGTTGATGGCTTTGGAAAGGGGGAAGACGGCGACCCATCGAGCAGCGCACACGGCGCAGATGGTGACAATGATCAGAGGGGGCTCAAACTGTAGAGCATTGTCGGTGAAGAGAGCCAGGCCCAGGTAGATGAAGATGAAGTTTTCAGAAAGTTGCGACATGACTTGGAATATGTACTTTGTTGTGAGCTGGGTCCGCCTCGACATGTTGAAGTAGGCATAGTGCTTGAGTGTGATGCCGCAGAACAAGAGCGACACGATACCTAGATTGGAGGCACATAATTAGGAGAGCCTCTCGTGATTCGCAGCTGGGCAATGCTTACCAGACATGTGAAGGCCATGTGAGAAAAAGTAGGTGGCGTAGGCGATCAGGATAATCAGACAGCTTTCAATCTTGGGGAATCTTCGCACATAGGTAAACTTGAGCAGAAGAGCGGTGCCGACACCGACAATGACGCCGATGAGCAAACTGCCGAAGAAGACGAGCAGGAAGATGCCGGTACCCTCGAAGAAGCTGATGATGCCGTAGTTGGCCTCACCCTTGTTGTACTTTTGCGCCGTCTCGAAGATGACAATGGCAATGGCGTCGTTGAGAATCGATTCGCCAAAGATGATGGTGTACAGCTTGGGGTCGACCTTGTACGTGTTGAAGATGGCCAAGATGGTAACGGGATCGGTGGCGGAGAGCGTTGCGCCGACGGAAATAGCATCGACCAGCGTCAACTCCAAAGAGCCAGGGACCAGGTTGAAGATCCACAAGATCAGCCCTATGACGACGGCGGAGAGAAAGGTGCCAGCGAATGCAAACGTCAGGATGGTGCCAATGTTGCGGAAGAAGTTGGCCTGGTGCAGCTCGTATCCGGACGACAAGATGATGGGCGGGAGGAGGAGGTTGAAGAAGATTTGGTAGTCGAAGCTGATGAGGTTGCGGATGGAGTCGCCCGAGGTGATGAGCAGGATAAGGCCAACAACCATGCCTGGGGCGTGGCAATGTCAGCGCACGTCTTGGAAGTGAGCAAGGTGTGTTCGAGGCATACCTGCAAAGATGGAGATGACGGTCTCGTGGATCGCAGTCACCTTTTTCTGCTGCAGCATGTAGCTGGTGAAGAAGGCGATGATGAGCAGCATGATGGAGATGAAGAGCGCCCATGCTGCGAAGAATTCCTTTTCCGCGGAGTCGCCCTCTGAAGCGTTCCGTAGTCAGCAATGTATTCTCCTGGTAGTTTGGAACTTGATCCCCTCCTCCTCTTCCTGTTGTTGTTCATGTTCGTATATCTCCTCCTCTGCCTCTTCTTCATCGTCGTCGTGGGCAATCGTTACCTTCAGGGTCCTCCTCATCTGTCGCTCGCCCTGCACGTCGAGGTCAGCATAACAGTCCACTGCGCGATGTTGTTCTCGGAGACATACGTAAGAGGCTGAAGCCCAGCTTGGCCAGCTCTGCGGCGGCCGTGGAGGCCATGATGCGCAATCTCGAGGCTGGACGTGGACACGATCGAGGGAGTTTGGGTTGGTCAGACGGGGGAGCATGCGCGAGGCCTGCGGCGCAAGCGAGACGATGCGGGCATGAGACTGCGGATCAGGTCTGTAGCGTCGCGCTGATTTGGCCGGAATCGATGCGAATGGCGAGAAGCAGGAGAGCAGATTATGGAGTCGTGCGCTCTGCTCGAGGTGGGAAAGCTGGGCGAGGGCTGTGTAATGCTTGATGTGTATGTTGCAGGTTGAACGTTGGCTGTTGGCGGTTGCTGATGGATGTTGTGCAGGTGCCTGTCGGCCGTGTCTGGTAGCGATGCGACAGCGCTCCAAGCCCTGTAATTGGCACGGGCCAGTGGATCAATCGCTGCAACTGGACCCGACTGACCTACGAGTACATGTACGACCTAATGTTTGCGATGACGAGGCCGGCAATAGTGGGTTGAGGCTGTTGTTTCCGGATGCCTTTACGTGGAACTGGGCGCGACGGCGATATATTATATGCTGCAATTAGAAGAGACGAAGAGACGAGGCTGAATATAGAAAACATCATTTAGAGCATAGGTGCATTTGGCTTCCATTTTCTAGTACCTCGCCTGAGGTGACCATGGTAGGTAGTAGCAAAGGGGTGGTAGTGGATAAGGTACATGTACATAGTACTGGTTTGCCGCATTGATTCAACATCGAGTGGGCGTTATAAGCCAAAACGGAGGACGGAACTTGCTTGGCCGTCCGTTCAGTGGCCTCGGTCTTGTATGCAAGCAGTCAAAGATATCTGCTATATTGCCATACGATATGCTATGTAGACGTGGATTAATCTCTGGTACCTCAATATCCTCTCTGCATTAGTAGGTACGTACTGACCTGAGATGAGACGAATCCCGGAGAGATGGACCACGGTACCTCTAATCAAAGAAGCCAGCTGTCCATGTTACTTGACCCCAACCCAGAATGAAAATCAAAAAGATGTTACGCCTCTTGTCATCTGTGCATATGTGAATATAATAAAGGTAGGTATCAAACCAGCCTCACCTACGGGGTTCTTATGTAGTATATCAATAACATCTTCATCTCTGCAGCGTTGGCGGGGCTGTTCGGGGTTGGACGCGGGGTGGGGAGACGCTCCTCCGGGGGGCCTGGCGGCTCGTAGAACCACCAGCTGCACGGGCTTTGCGCGGCTGACGGGCCATGATCTGCAACTTCATCTCCTCCAAAGCTCCGTCTCGACTGCAAATTGCTACACACACAATCACACAGCCAAAGGCCAACAAACACCCCCATCATTGTTTCTCCCGCCCTACGTACAACACCCTTGCATGAGCTCTTCACACAACCCAGCAGCAACACCAAGCAACGGTATGATTGCGATATCCATCTTCCACCTATAACAATGTACCACCTTGCCAAGGGCCTCTATCTCCTCGCAACCAGCAAAGAAGGTGAGCTTGCCCACTACCTAGAATCTCGTCTCTCTCTCTCTCTCTCTCTCTCTCTCTCTCTCTCTCTGTCCTCCATCACAGCTGACCCAAACGGCGGGCGCAGAGTACTCCGTCATCCTCCTCGGCCTCGACAATGCCGGCAAGACAACCTTCCACGAGCAGGTCAAGTCCATGTACCTCCCCAACGCCCCCGAGCCCAAGCTCAAGACGGTCCCGACCGTCGGCCAGAACGTCTCGACCATAACCCTGCCCGACATGTACCTCAAGCTGTGGGACGTGGGCGGCCAGCACTCGCTGCGCAAGCTGTGGCAGAGCTACTACGCCAGCTGCCACGCCATCGTCTTCATCATCGACAGCACCGACATTGGCGACGGCGACCTGGCCCACGACAACAACACGGGCCGCCTCGACGAGTGCCGCCTCGTCCTCGAGGACGTCCTGCAGCACTCCGAGACCGAGGGCGTGCCGCTGCTCATCCTCGCCAACAAGCAGGACCGCGAGGACTGCGTCGAGACCATCCGCATCAAGGAAGGCCTCGTCAAGCGCGTCATGGAGGGCGAGAAGGGCGCCGCCATCCGCGACTCGCGCGTCCTCGCCATGAGCGCGCTGACGGGCGAGGGCGTGCGCGAGGCCATTGACTGGGTGCGCACGAGGGTCCAGTGGAATAAGGAGTCGCGGCCGCCCGTCATGAGGTAGCGACGGATTCTTGCGTTTTGAAATTTCTTACGTGCAAGGGCTACGAGCGGCAATTGCCTTGTGTGTCTGGAGGTGTTTCGAGGCGTTTTCTCTTCTTCTCCTCTTTTTTTTTTTTTTTTTTTCTTTTTCTCTCTTTCTCTTGGGTTGGATAGAGGTCGGTCGCTTTGCTTTTCTCATCATCTAGTTGCCATCATGGCTTTATATTGTCAAAGCGACGGGAAAGCCGAGTGCAATCTATCAGCAGAGACATCATTTTTGGTCATCGTCAGAGGAGATCTCTCCGTGCTGGGGTATCATGCAAGCATCTTGCTTCTTCTATTTGCTTTTTCAGTACTCTTTTATACCTTTGGTCGTCATGAAAGATAGATCTAATTCACCCCCCTCCTGGAATCTTGTGTCCTTCTCATCTCTCATTCTCCGCAGACAGCTCAGCCATCAAACCACCCTTATCTCTCCTCTTGGCATCCTCCGCCAGCTTCGCATCCAGCAGATCCGTAAACTCCTTGACCTTGGCCAGCGCCATCTGCGCGCACTGAATCACCAGCGTAGCCTCTATGGGCCTGCCGCCGAGCTTGGAAATCTGGCATATCTCGCCGTGCTTGTTGAGGCTGAACGTGCAGCTGGCCACCCGCAGCTGCTCCTCCAGCCACGTCGTGTCCACGACGACAATGTCGCCCTCGTCGCCGAAAAAGTCAAACGTCGCGCAAAAGGGCGAGTGCAGCCAGCTCAGCGGCACGGGCTCGCGCTCCGCGGGCGTGTAGACGGTCAGCGTCTCGCCCTCGATGCTGGTGTCGGGCTTGCGGAAGTGCCGCAGCGCGGCGACGACGGCGAAGCACGCGCTGTCGATGAGGTTGCCGTCGGCGGAGAGCACGTGCAGGTCGACCCGGACGGACCAGCACTTTTGGCCGGCCACCAGGCACAGCGATTCCGTGTCCAGGGCGCCCGACCGCCGGATCGTCTTCTCCAGGAGGCGGGCGAGGAGCACCTCGGTTTCCGTTGGCCGGTTGACTTCGTACGAGGGGGCGACCATGGGGCCGAGCTCAGAGGTGATTTGGAAGATGCCGTCAAAGGGACGGTCTGCGAAGGGGACTGTGACCTCTGCTGATACCTTGGCGAGCACTCTGAGCAACAAGTGTTAGCAATTGCAATCCATCACCAAGCCATGGTTGCACATTGAACATGCCTTGTTTTCCCCAGCTTCACATCTGCTACGCCATATTCATCCCCAAAACTGAGCTCTAGGCGTCTAAATTCATCGAGTTTTCGACCGTCTAATCGCAGTCCCTCGCTGATCGCCTGGAGGGTAAATGTCCGCTCGCTTAATGACGGCTCTGCTTCTCGGGGCATGACGAATGATTATAGTGTAACAGAATGAATATAAAAAGGGATGGAAACTGCAATATGGTTTGTACCTTCAAAGTTGGGCTTGATGATATGAAGCTCTCACTGAGAAGCGGGAGCGCCACTGAAAAATTCTGCCGGGCGGTGAGCCTAAAGTTGCCTGTTTTCGGTGCTGCTGCCGCGACTTGATTGAGTGACCAACGCGACCAACTCTTGGAACTCTTCCCAATTCACTTCTCATCTTAAGCAGTTCTTCCCAACTTGCCTAAGTATCCTGCGTCTGTTTGCTGCCAATTAGTATCCGACAAGATGACCACCGCCCATAGACCAACCTTTGATCCCGTAAGGAATCATCATTTCTCAGTCGCCAAACAGGTTCAGTCCCTGCTAACAGCAGTCCTCAGGCCCGTGGCAAAGAGGCTCTCCGCGGCCCAGCCTACCACCAGCGCCTCCTGCCTGCCCACACCCAGCTCAAGTACCGAAAAGCCGGCCAGGGCGGCGACGCCGATGACGAACCGACGCGCGACCTCGCTGCGGAGCTCCTCGCCGCCGAGGCAGCGCACTTCAAGAAGAAGAGGCACAATAGCGGCGTCTTGGCCCCCGAGGACGACGAGGATGAGGATGAGGAAGTGACGGCCGTTCGAGGGGAGAAGCGATCGCAGTCTACGAATGGCGAGGGAGAGGGAGAAGATCTAGAGGCGAAGCGGAGGAGGATATTAGAGGAGAGCAGGGATATCGATGCGGATGATGATAGCGAAGAGGAGGAGGACAGTGACGATGATGACGATAGCGAAGATGACGAGGATGCGGAGCTGCAGCGGGAGCTGGAGAGGGTGCGGAGAGAGCGTGAAGAGAAGAAGAAGAGAGAGGTAAGTTGTGGTGGCCCTTTATCTTTACACCTTGGGAGAGCGGGCTAACTGACTGTTCGTTATAGGAAGAAGAGCGGGCGAGAGAAGAGCAAGAAGCTCGAGAAAGAGATATTGCGCTCGGCAACCCCCTGCTCAACAAGCAGGACTTCACAATGAAGCGGCGGTGGGACGACGACGTGGTGTTCAAGAACCAGGCCAGGGGGACGGAAGACAAGAATAAGAAGAAGGAATTTGTTAACGTGAGTCTCTTTTTCCCAATCTTCCAATGTGCTTTCATCATTGGCGAGTTACTGATTGCTTTCTCTGCTTAGGACATGTTACGGTCTGATTTCCATAGACGGTTCATGAGCAAGTATGTTCGATAAAATGGGAGGCACCGGAGCCCCCGGCAGTACTCAGGATTAGCGACGTGCATGGTTTTTCTTTTCTTTTTTTCCCCCTCTATATCTCTATATATCTTTATCTTCCTAGAGGACATTAGACGCCATCATCATCATAATGAATTACACTGAATGAATTCATCCATTCCAGGCCGCACACACCCTCTAGTGCTCCTCCTCCGCAAGCAACCTCCTCTCCATCTCCTCAAACGCCCCCAGCACCTTGCCATACCGCTCATACGTCCCCTCGCGATAGCCAACGTCCACCTTGTCAATGGATCCCTCCTCGGTCCACCGCCCCCCAATGAGGTCGTCAAACGTCTCGCCGTCCTTGCGCTCCAGCGCCCACAGCGCCTTGTACGCGCCGCCCAGCGCGCACGCGTTGCCCCCGACGTCGAGCTTGTACACGCCGTCGGCGCCGCCGAGCACCTCGCCGAGCACGCGCGTGATGGCCGGGTTCAGCGACCCGCCGCCGACGACGTAGATGCGCCGCGGCTGCGCGGGGAGCCCGTCGCGCGGGCTGTGGACGAGCTTCTGCGAGCGCAGGCGCATGGACAGGGCCTGCGACTCGACAATGGCGCGCGCGTCGGCCTCCTTGGGCCAAGCCTCGCGCGCCTCCTGCAGGTCGCTGCCGTCCTGCCTGCACGTGAAGCGCCATGTTCCGGCGCGGATGTTGGGCACCGTCTCCCGGAGGTAAAAGTACAGCCCGAGCTTGGCGCGATCGCCGTCGCTTTCGATGCCCAGGGGCTTCGTGGCCATGATGGCCTCATTGAACGTCTCCCAGCCTGTGGCGCCGCCCTCGGGCTTGGGGAGGGTGTCGCGCACCTTCTCGCGCGCGAGACCGCCGTTTTTGTAGCAGAGCATGAACATGTAGTTGCCGGGCGTCGTGGGATGGTTGAAGAAGTGGTACGAGCCATCCGGCTTGTACGCAGGCGTGTTCATCAGAAACGTCGTCGACGTGCCCAGCGAAACAATGGCATCCAGCGGCCTCAGCGGCAGCGCAAGGATCGTCGCCGGGTTGTCCCCCGTGAAGGGCGTGATCTGACACTCCGGGCTGAAGCCGTACTTGGACACGTAGTACCTCGAGATGCTGCCCATGGAGCCGCCGCCGTCCATGCGCGGCTCGCCGAGCTTCCGTCGCAGGTTGGCCGCGCCGTCCAGGCCGCCGCCCCCGGAGAGGGCGAGCAGCTTCTCGCTCCAGGCTTGATTAGGGATGTCCCAGAGGTTCATGCCGCAGACATCGCTGACGTCGAGGGGCGCGATGGAGCCCATGAGGACGGAGGCGAGCCAGGAGGAGACGAGGGAGATGCGCTTTGCGTTTGCGTAGACTTGGGGGAGGACGCGCCTGATGCGCATGATTTGGAGGCCGGTGAATCTCTGTAAGGCGACAAGGCAAGGAGGGTCCTTCATGTTAGCATATGGCGTCAAAAGGGGGAAGATAGCAGATGACTGGAGAAGCTCATAAGGGACCGGGAAAGACTTGCATGATGGGCACCGCTGCCCGTAACCTCAGCCAGCTTCTCCCTATCCCCGAGCTCGGCATCAAACGCAACCAACTCCTCCTGCGTACTGTGATCCTGCCAGTTGGGCGCAAACTCATGCGCCAGCGCGCCCCTGAGCTGCTCGACCAACGACCCCTTGGCCGCATCCAGCCCGCCCAGCAGCTCCTCGGCGCTCGCGTTCCAGAAGACGGCGCCGTGCTGCTGGCCGGAGCCGCTGACGCCGCGGATGCGGCTCATGGGCAGCGGGTGCATCGCCTTGGAGAGCCGGCTCAGGACGAGGTCGAGGGATTCCAGCCATAGGGCGACGGGGGCGAAGACCTCGCCGGTGGACTCGCGCACGTGGACGCCCTTTTGGATGCCGTACTGGGGGCCAAAGTCTTGGTCAAAGTCGACTTTGGCCTCGGCTATGGATTTGAGATTGGAGTTGACGACGATGGCTGTGTTGTGTGATGTGTTGTGTTAGTGGACTGTCACCTTGAGGTTGTGGTGGTTTATATGAGGGTATAGATGGGCTGGGAGGGGAGTTGGACAGACCTTTGAGTTGCTGGGTTGAGAGGTCAAAGCCCAGGTAAAGGGGCCCCTTTTCCTCACTCATGATTGTCGAGTTGAACGCTGGTAATAAGCCCGATGCTCTACTTGGTCAAGCTGCTCTCAAAGATGCTTCGATGAGAATTGTATGATTGCAATGCCAGTTCGGACGTTGGTCACCAAGGAAAGCTCCTGTATAGTCATCAACAATAGCCAATGAAAAGTCTGGACCCTTGAACGCAGCTCACATGCAAAAGAGCCGTGAAGAAACGAGATCCAAAAATAAGATCAAAAAAGTGAATGACGATGCTGCGTATAAAAGGCCCAACGACGTAATCGTTACACCACCCTCAAGGCAACCCTTATTGGCACGGATAGGATCATCACGGGCGCCTTCTTGTGGGGAATTGCAGTGCGCTTAGAAGCTCCTCCTCAGCATCAAACCTCTCAAAGAAGGTTGGATTAGGCTAAAGTAGAAGCGGTAAAGATTTGCGGGAAGGTTGTGTGGGAACTTGAGCCGTCTTTGGCTGTTACCTTTGTGCGTTGAGCCGACGTTATTCTGGTTACCTCGCCTCTATTGTTTCCGACGTCGGTCGTCATCTCATGGTGCTGGCTGGATTGCATCGTTTGAGTGCAGACGTTGAACCTTCCAGTCAAACGAGGCTCATGGCCTGTCATCAGGTGGAGGCTGATAAGGTGCATAAGGTACATAGAGCCCTGGAGGGTCTTTTTCAGCTGCCGTTTCGCTGTATTTAGGCTAAATATGATTAATGTCTCTGCTACTTCTCTTAATCGCTCAAGAGGCGGTGTTTGACAAGGGACAGCACGTAGATGGTACCTCTGCTGAGGCAGATACTACAGGTATCGTGACTCGAGTCAAACACACCTCAAAGCTTCCCGTGTCACATTGCAGACGCCAAAAGATGGCCGTGGCCCTGCGGATCCGGAACGTCGCCCGGAGCACCGGATCACAGCAGCAAGCGATCGGAGCCGGGGCTCTCGGGCCTTGGCATGGGGGCAGGCACAGGAACTTGTAGTACATAACGACGATGGAGTGGTGGTCGTACAAATTGCCGTGTGTAATTCATAAAAGTCTAGTACTAGTATCCAGTCCCCCAAAAGTCTAGGATTTTTATAACACAAGAAAAGGAAACGCCATTGTCATGAAGCAATGGCTGTTACGGGCCATCTCTAATGCTTGTGTCCGTGGTCATGATGATGCTCCTCTTCCGACTGCTCGGATCCTTCCGAGACGCTCGACCGCGCGCTGCCCGGGATGAACTCGTCAAACCTCTTGTTGACCTCTGCGTCTCTCGACACAAAGCGCACCCGGACTCGCTTCACGCCGCGCACCTTGCCGCCCACGAGCGTGCGCACGGCATCCTCCAGATCCTTGACGTCGTCCACCGTCCATGCGCCAGGCACCGCCATCTCCAGGTCCACCAGGTAGTTAGGTCCAGACTTAGTCCCCGTGATGTCGCGCAGCTCGGCCTGGTGCCCTTCGCTGACATTGGCAATTGCCCGGTGCGCTTGCCTGCGAATGGCCGCCTTGACGTCGTCATCCAGGCTCTGGTCGATCAGCTCGAGGAAGGCAGACTTGGTGTTGCCCAGGCCGGCGTGGAGGACCATGGCGGAGATGAAGAGGCCGCCGACGGGGTCCAGCCAGGCGGCGTTTTCAATGACGTTGGCGCCGACAATGGCGAAGAGCGTCACGATGCCCGTCAGGCTGTCGATGCGGTGGTGCACGGCGTTGGAGGCGAGGACGGATGACTTGCGATCGCGCGCAATCTTCATGGCTGTAAAGCAACACGTGTCAGCAAGAACAGAACGTTATCGACAAAGAAGATGCAAAGACGTACTGGCTTGGTAGAGCCATTCCTTGACCAGAATAGTGCCTCCCGCCAGCCAGGCTGCGTGTATGCTGGGGATGCCCAGATCTGCGTGACTGTGCGAGTGGCTGTGGCTGTGGCCATGCGCAACGTGCTCCAGCATCTCGTGCGCCGCCTCGGGGTTCCAATGGCCATACAGCGTCACGGCACTCTCAAAGCCCATGTAGAAGCCGCCGACAAGCAGCATGCCCGACACGCCCAGCGCGCCCAGGCTCTCGACTTTGCCAAAACCCAAGGGGAAGCGCTCGGTCGGGCCCTTGAGGCTCCACGAGACGGTCGCCAGCGTCAGGATGTCCGAGGCCAGATCGGCGATGCTATGCCAGGCATCGGCAATCATGGCCTTTGAGTTGAAGGCCCAGCCGCCGATGAACTTGGCAATGGCCATGGCCAGGTTGCTCAGCAGGCCGATGCGGGTGATGCGCACGCCGGGGTCGTTTTTGTCCGTCGACGTCAGGAACGTGTTGTCGTGGTGGTGGTGGTGGCCAAACAGCCCGTGGCTGTGGCCGTGGTCATGACCATGGTCGTGATTGTGATCGTGATCGTGATCGACCTCGAGAGGATGCTCGTGGCTCGACGAGTCGGAGTCGTGCTCCGAGTCGTGCTCGTGCTTGTGCTGATCGCGTGCCTGGCGGACGGAGCCCATGGTGAAGGCCGGCGAGCGGATGCGGCCGCGGACGACGGGGCAGATGTGAAGCACGGCGCTGCGAGCCGTCAGAGTGTCGGCCAGCGCAGTGTGGCAATTGGACGAGGCGGACAGCGACACGACGGTGGACGCGAACAGCTGGACGGGCTTGAGGCTCGAGGTGATGCGCTGGCTAAATTGCGAGGGCGAGTGCCGGGCCAGAGGCGGATACAGAGAGCCGCAGCCCAGGCGCTGGCAGCGCAAGGCCAGGCCCGTGGAGCGCCTGGCCTGGGCAGACATACAGCGTCCGGCTGGGCTGTTTCACCCGCTCCAGGGGGGTGGCTGAGAGAGGGAGGGGGGAACTGGACGGACGGAAACAAAGGCGCTCTACGGGACTATCGGCGGGCTGGACGCAGACATGGAGAGCTCGGCTTTTGCGCTCAGTCTCTTGCGCTGCATTGCGTTGCGGCTCGAAGGGGGAGAGAGAAGATGGAGATCGATGCGCGAAAAGAAAGGTTGAACGAGAGGCGGGCGAAATGGCCGGGTCCCGTAGTCCGGAGACCGAGTTCGCCGCATCAGGCCACTGCAAGCCCTGGAGTGTCCGTGCTGGTGTGCGAAGATACAGGCGGCTTCAGGGCGTTCGGGGCGCTGCGAGTGTGCTGCAGATGGGGGGCGCCTGTCCCCTGGAGCCGCTGCACAGGGCAATTGGCATGGAGGGCTCCATGGGGCTGCACGCTGAAGATGGATGTCGATCCTGCTGGTTGTTACAAGTAGGTACCTGCCTAGGTGATGTAATCATGCATCGGCTCTTTGTCAGCACGCACATGGAGCAATGATTCGACGCGCCTTGATCGGAGGAGCGTGGCAGCTGCACCAAGATCGGACGGAATCTGTTTAGATAATCAACGATTCATCCGATGCCATCCACGTCTTAGATTGTCATGTCTGTCTGTTATTTCATTCTCCGGCTTCACCTGACAATTGTCAGCACTACTTTACAGTACCGTACAAGATCAACACTCAAGCCTCACTCTTCCAATTGAGCCACGCTGACGCGGATGCCGATCCTGGCATCTCTCACCTCTCCCAATGCGCAAACCGCTGATGCGAATCCCCTACACTGACATCCTCCCGTCGCCCAAGATCATCCCGGCCTCGGCCCATTCCCTCCAAGGCGCCCTCGCCGCCCTGCACAACTTCTTCGCCGCTCCACCGCCCAGCCCGCTGCCCTCCTCGACCGTCGTTCTCACAGGCGCCGGGCTGTCTGTGGCCTCTGGCCTGGCCGACTATCGCGGGCCCAATGGCACGTACCGCGTGAACAAGACGTACCGCCCAATCTACTACAACGAGTTTGTGCAGAATCACGAGGCCCGCAAGAGGTACTGGGCCAGGAGCTTTCTCGGCTGGACGAGCCTCCAAAAAGCGAAGCCGAATGCTGGCCATTATGCTATCAGAGACTTGGGAGACTTGGGCTTGATCAGCGCCGTCATTACGCAGAATGTCGATTCCTTCCACCCCAAAGCCCATCCCCATATCCCTTCGCTCGAACTCCATGGCTATCTAAGATCAACGTCCTGCACCACCTGCCGCACCGAGTATCCTCGCGAGGACTTTCAGCATCAATTGGCGCGGCTGAACCCTCGTTGGGCGGATCTCCTTCAGGAGGCGCTGGCGTCGGGAGCTCTCGACACCGAGGATCCCGACGAGAAAAAGTTCAGAGGCCTCAAGGTCAACCCAGATGGCGATGTCGACTTTCCCGATGCGCCATATACCACATTTAGATACCCTCCCTGCCCTCGATGCCTGGCCGATCCGCCGATCAAAGCAGAGGGCTTCAGGCACACGGTAAGAGTCGATAGCGATGGAGCATGGATTTTGCCGAGCTCAGCAGGTGTGTTGAAGCCGAATGTTGTCATGTTTGGGGAAAACATTTCCAACCATGTTCGATCTGCAGCCGAGAATGCCATCGACAGCGCCGGTAGACTTCTCGTCCTGGGCACTTCGCTTGCCACATATTCAGCATGGAGGTTGGCTAAGAGAGCCAAGGACAGGGGCATGCCTATTGCCATTGTCAATATGGGCGGCGTCAGAGGAGAAGACCAGTTCTTCGTCGACGTGAATCCTAACCAGGCCGGCGAACTGGCTGTCCGGGTTGAGGTGTCGACTGACGATCTTCTCCCAGCTCTTGTATCTCAGCTTCGCCAGAAGCTCTCATCGGGCGCGTTGCCCATCGACGCCCCGATTAGAAACCACGAGCGAGAAAACTCATCTGTCTTCAAAGACATGCTCTCATAGACATTGTAGATATATATCAGCGCTGCAACATGGACACGATTCAGAAGAAATTTCCGAAACTGGCCGTCTTCGTTTTCACCGGAGCGGGGGCTTCTGGCGGCGGCTGCTGAGCGCTCTGAGGTTGGCTGACAGTCTTCGCCTGCGTCTCCGTCTGCTTCTGCTTGCGCTGCTTCTCGAGGTTCTGGGATGCTTCGTCGCGCTCAATCGCTTGTAGCACTGAGATCTTGTGTCAGTCACGCAATCGCCTTGCATCGAGAAACTGCCGTTGACGTGAACCACTCACTCTCTTCCCACTCCGTCTCCTTCTGGGGGTCGCCCGTGCCGAGAGCCTTTTCAACATCCACATCCTCTCCATTCTGTATGCGCTGCACCACCTCTCGAAGCTGGGCGAGCCTCAGCGACGACTGCCGCATGTATCGCTCCGTCTGGTTCCGCAGCGCTATCATTTGGATCGACATGGACCCGATGAACAGGAACATGACGATGAAGTACGTCGCCGGGTTCCAGTCCTTTTTGGCCTTTGTCTTGAGCTTGTTGCGGTTCGCCTTGCGCAGTGGCTTAGGGATGAGGGATTTCCAGAAAGATCCTTCGACGACGGTGTACGGTGCTGTGCTCGAGAATCGCAGCCCGAGTCTCGCGTGCGCAAAGCTGCTGACGGCAAAGCTGCTGACGGCAATGCGATTGGCAGCCATGGCAGCCATGCTCCGCCTTCCGGCATTCAGCAGAAGCCGTTGAGTCGCCATCTCTCGCGCCTTTTGTCTGGTATTCTTTTTTTCCGTGGCGTTGGAGTTGATGCTTGAGAGCGCTCTCGAAACAGACAGGTTCGCATGTGGTGGGAGGTTTTCTGGAATCCGACGGATGTACAAAGTAGAGACTCCCGTGCCTGGCCCCAACTCCGGAGCGGCGCTTGTCCGATCCCGGCAAGTTGCCCTGGACAACTCCCGATGTTTAGCCCCACAGCTTTCATCCGGCACCAAACACATTGAAGCCATTGATCGACTGCATGCAACAGCACAGCACGAATATTAGCCTTCACACTCATTGCTATATGCATCGTCGCGCCGGATGGCACCGCCTCTTTTGGATCCGTGTTTTGGCACATTGACATGGTATGACTAACGATCCGGGCGGAGACAATTCATCATCGAGATGGCTTCCTTACAGGCCAAAGTCGAGGCCGTCAAGGCGACTGTTGCATCGACAGCGACTTGCACTCCGGCGACAGTCGTAACACTCAAAGAACTCCTCCTGCCAGAAGCCGAATCGCAGCCGCCGAGACCAAAGCCCACCGCCTCACGATCTACAAAGGCTGGAGCCGCGACGAAAACGAAGGGCAGCACCGCAAGAGAAGATTCCCTGGTCTCCCATGGCGAGACGCTGAGTGCGCGCGAGAGGGCTGCCCTGGCCACATACATCATTAATGTCACCCTCAAGACGCTGTCCGAGGCTGCGAAGCCTCAGCCTTTGGCAACGCCGTCGAAACCAGCCGGCGATCCTCGAGAAGCAGCGGGGATACAATCGATACGCAGATCCTCCTCGGCGCCGCTGTCTCCCGTCCAGCCCCGCGCGCTCAACCGCCTTACTGCGTCCTTCAGCGTCGAAGCGAACATTACGAAATCACAATCGCCAGCCCAGTCGACGGGATGTCTTGCCACGGTGGAGTGCGCACGAACCGCATTCTCCGCGCTCCGAACCATGAAGGGCCCAACGAAACCCGACGAGACCGACTTTCAGCTGGAGACGGGCATGTCAGCATTGGCAGGCAAGCTGCTCTCTCTGGGGATGCATGACCAAGCTCTCAAGGAGCTGAGGGTGCTGAAGCGAAGGTTGGATACCATCATCAATGGGAAGCAGTCAAGCAATGCCAAGTCGGGATCCGAGAGCACGACCACGACATCAGCAATCGCCGATTTGCTCAACTTCCACGGCTCCATTCCGAAGCAGAGCCTCGCCACCATCACGGGATACCAGATGCAAGTTCTGAAGCTAGTCGCGGCGACGAAGAAGCCCTCCCACATCGAAGCCATTCTCCCCTACCTCCCCGATTCATACACCTCGTCTCCGTTCAACCTCCTGTCCGCCCTCGCCAAAGGTGGAGCCAAGGAAGCCTCAAAGGCGGTTCGCCAAATGGCGTCCTTGTCCCAACTTCTCCTCTCGCTTGCGCCCAGCATCTCCAGCCAGGAAGATGCCGTAGCCACCGAGCCCCGGTTGAGTCCGTCTCCCCGAGCAGCTTTCGAACTGCAGTCTCTGGCTTTCCGGATTCAGCTCAAGTGGTGGAAATTGGCGGGCCATCAGGGAAAGATTGACAACGACGTGCTCTCGCCGTTCTCTCGCTGCCTACGAGCTTACACCCGCCGCCAGAGATCAGACGACGGCCCCATCTACCAAAGAGTGTCCGAAGCATACGACGCCATCATGCAGCTTATTCATGCCCAGCAATATCGTCCAGCAACATCCTTTGACTTCCCTTTAGCATCAATACACCAAAATCTAGGGTCCATTGCCCAGGCTGAGCGCCGATATACCGAAGCCCACCGCTGGTTTCTGGAAGTGAAGGGCTCTCTTACTGCCGGACACGAATCATCTGTTCTCAGATGCTCGGTGTCTGCGCGCCTCCTTGCGGTGGCTCTGAAGAAGTCCGATCTAGATCAAACGGTCGAGCCTCTGCTCTGCGAAGTCATCGAGGGCTTGGACGGCAGCCTCAGCGGAACAATCGCAGAGCTGAACGAGCTTCTCGAAAGCCTGTGTCTTGCGAGGCGCTCAGTCGTCGGCCTCCTTATGACCTGCTTGGGCCCGAAAGCAGCCGAAAGCACGGTTCCAAACATCCTACTAGGTCATCTCAAGACATTCGCCCTCAAGTATCCACGATTTGTGCGCCGATGGACAGGACTGCCCCCTGGCAAAGACGCACCGCCGAAGCAGGTCCTCCAGTTTGATCAGCGGCGACAACTAGTTGCACAGTCCATAGGTCAAACTCTTGATGCTACCCTCATGGTCATCAAATGCGACATCCAGTCCGAATCTTTAGAGTGGCACGCAGTCGACGATGTTCTTCAGCACTGCGTCTCCCTTATCGAATGCATGACTGCCTCTACTCTGTCTACCCACAAAGTGGACAATTTCGGCCCCTATTCCGTCAAGCTCTCCAGCCTTTACTTTCTCTACTTTTCCCAGCTTAAAAGGAAATCGAGCCGAACCAAAGACGAGAACAAGCACCTTCTGCAGGCCTTGCACCGATCGATTGACGTTGTTAAGAACTGTACCGAAGCAGAGAAGGAGAAGGCGCAGCTATCAACGAAGCTGGAGGTGTTTGCCGATCTGTGCAAAAGTTCTGGCAGGGCCGACGATGCCATACAGGCGTTGCGCGCCATCTGCTCCAACATGGCCGACAAGGGCGCGCTGAGCGATGTTGCTGAAGCGCTCTCTGTCCAGCCTCCAAGCACGGCCTGGGCCATCAACGAGAGGGTATCGCTCATGTCGCGCACTCTGCGCTCCTTGTCCAAGTATGACACCTCGTGGAACGAGTGGACGTTTCCCCTCCCAGAGGCTGAACGCGCCGCGGTCTTGGAGCATCTCATGTATCTCAATCTCTCTGGTTCCTCGACACCCCTTGGGCTTCACGATGCGGGAGTCGCTGCGCTGCTTCGCCTGTACACCCCTGACAGGTATCCACTGCGCCGCCTCCGCGTGTTGCTACATCTCTGCTATCAAAACCTTGGAGAAGAGGAACAGCTTGCCCAAATCCTCCCTCTAGCTGAAGAGACGCTGGAGCGTGTCGAGACCGGAGACAAGGCGGGCGACGCTGCACTGGCCCGCTTTGTTCCCCATCTAAAGGCCTATTGCTTTTCCATTTCTGCTCTCATCCGTGTGGATTATACCATGACTCCGCTGCTTGATCAGGCAATCGACTCCTGGAAGTCCATGGTAGGGACTTGTCAGACGCAAGACGAGCTGCTTTCAATCATCGACGACCCTCAGGGCCTGTTGGATCATCTGCGGTCACTACACCAGCTTGCAGGGCTCAGGGGAGAGACGCGTCTTCAGCTTGCCATATCTGAGCTCACCATTTCCCTGTCTAGCATATTTGTCGGATCTACGGAAGCCAACGGCGACGGGCTGGTTCTCAGCCATAGTCATTTGGCGGCGCAATACGTACAGATTGGGCTATTCCCGCAAGCTCTCAAGACCTTGGAGGAAACTCAAGAGCTCATCAGCCGCTATGACGGACTCTCTCGTCAAGTCCAAGCTGAGTTTCACCTCTCACAGGCAGAGTACCACACCAGCATTGGCGAGATGGAGACTGCGTAAGTGTTGTTTATCGCTAGATGTAATTCGAAATACGAGAAGAAAGGGGGAAGCTAACAGATCGCAGGCTCAATTGCCTCTCCAAGGCCAGCAAAATTTGCAACGCCCATTACTCCTCTTGGGCTCGGAGCAAGTCTCAGGCTTCAATGATCATGTCCATCACCGCATTGCTACAATCCATTGCTACTCTCCAGGCTGGACATATACCAGACGCGCTCTCATACGTCAAGACAAGCGTTCGATTACTCACTCATGACTGGACCAAGCTGGAAGCAGCAATGGGGGCTGGCCCAAGGAATGCAGCAGACATGAGCCTGTCAGACATGAACACCAGCATCACAGACTTGACAACCTCACGGGGTAAAGCATCCGGCCCGCGGTTCTGGGCTCTGGCCAGCCCACTTCTTCGAAGCCTTTTACACATCTCGTCAGTGTACGCTCATATCGGCATGTTCCAGGAGACAATCTATTACGCCGAGTCCGCCTGGAAGATTGCGGAGAGCACCCAATCATCCCTCTACAAATCTCAGGTAGCTATCTGGATCGGCTCAGTCTATCTTAGGGCTGGGAAGCTGCCAAAAGCGCTGGCCACTTTCAAGAATGCAGAGGAGCAGCTACCGCGTGACATCTGCTCTGCCCGCGTTCGCTTTGCGCGTCAACTCGGAGAATTCTATTGGGAGATTGGAGAAGACGACAAAGCTGCCGGGTACCTGACAATCGCTGAGGAGACTGCCCGCCTTCTGAGCACAGTCGAGGGCGAGTCTAGTAGCAATGTCGATGCAGAGCCCCCTATTGCCTCGACCAGGGCTACAAGATCCACGAGAGCAACGAGGGCAAAAGCAGCAACAGGCTCAACCAAAGCCTCGAAGCGTGACACGGCGGAAACCAAGGCTCCTCCTCTAGAGGATGCTGTACAGCTGCCCAAGGACATATACTATGCCTCCCTCCACGCTGCCATCATCATGTCACGCACCCTGGGCCTGATCCATCAGAAAGACTGGACGTCGGCTCTGCAAGCGCTAGAACAACTCAAAGACGTCCCCAAACTCGTGGCCGTGCTTTCTCAGGAACAAGTCATGACAGCGGTGTCGTTGATTGGCCACAGCATGGAGCAGATGACTTCCGATCCCGTCTTCTCTGTCATGCAGGATTCAACCATTTCCTTCCCCGCTGTGTCGGCGCTGGCTCTAGCCTCTCCTATCAAGCAGCCGCTTGTCAAGGGCGAAAAGGAGACGGACTCTCCTGCCTTTGCCGATGCGCTGAGGCAAGCACAGGAGCTCCTCGTCGAAGCTCACGCCTCTGCCCTCTCGAGCGCTGACAGCAGCATGGTTCGTCGCATCTCCACACTGCTCCAGAGCACCCTCATCTTTCTCTCGGCCACACTGGCTTCGTCCAGGTGTCTCTCTGGATCGAGCTTGGGCACTATCGCTGTTGACATGGCTCGCAATGTCACCTGGCGGCGAGAGCAGCTGACGCTGGCCGGACCCAACAATGATGCGGCCGCTATGCGGGTTGCGACTCCAGTCCACAAGCCGCCCGCGGCAGAGTTGACGGCCGACATGGCCAACTTTCAGGAGTCCTACGTCGACTTGATTCCAGAGAAGTGGAGCGTCATCTCTGTTTCCCTCAGCGATAACCGCCATGATCTGTGCATCACCAAATTTCAAGCTGGGCAGGGCCCGTTCATCTTACGCTTGCCCCTGGAGCGAGCCAACTCCCGTGATGCCGACTCTGAGGTCTTCAACTTTGAGCACGGTCGTGAGGAGCTGCTGGAGCTGATCAAGCTGGCCAACGAAAGCAGCCACTCCGCGCGGGACTTCACCGCCAAAGGAGAACGGGGTGCTTGGTGGGCGGAGCGACAGGCTCTCGACTCTCGACTTAAGAAGCTCTTAGTCACAATCGAGACGACTTGGCTGGGAGGGTTCAAGGGCATATTCTCGCAGCATCGCAGACTGGGGGACCTGCTGGCACGCTTCCAGCGGGATTTCCACCAAATGCTGGACAGGACTCTGCCTTCTCGAAACAAGAGCCGAGCCAAGAAGATGACGACGAAGACGGATACGGTAAACTTGGATCCCAGAATTCTCGACTTGTTTATTGGCCTCGGCAACCCTACCGACCCGGACACCGACTTTGACGAGGCCATGAATGACCTGCTCTACTTTGTGGTGGATATCCTGCAGTTTCACGGCGAGCGAAATGCTTACGACGAAATCGATTTTGACAGCATGGTGCTAGAGACGTACGATGCCCTGCGCGCATATCACAATGCTGCCAGCTCTCCAGAGAGAGAGGAGGGCGCGCACACGGTGCTTGTTCTCGACAAGCTGCTGCATGCTTTCCCCTGGGAGTCGCTGCCCTGCATGGACGGCCTCTCGGTGTCTCGGGTGCCTTCACTCGCATGTCTTCGTCAGCTCATTGAGGAGGCTGGCATAGGTCCGACAAGCGCATCACAGGGCCACTTTGTGTCGGCCAGGGCTGGCACATACGTCCTCAATCCGTCGTCTGACCTGACCAACACGCAAGCCTTCTTCCAGTCGGCCTTCTTGAGTCTTGAGTCGTGGACCGGCATCACCAACAAGGCGCCCAAGGAGTCCGAGTTCGAGCACGCGCTGTCCACGTCCGAGATTATGGTGTACTTTGGCCACGGCAGCGGCGCTCAGTATATCCGTGGCAAGACGATCCGCCGCCTGGAAAAGTGCAGGCCGGCGACGTTCCTCATGGGCTGCAGCTCTGCGGCTCTCACCGACGCGGGCGAGTTTGAGTTGTATGGCCCCGTGTGGAACTACATGATGGCCGGGTGTCCGGCCGTCGTGGGCACGCTGTGGGACGTGACGGACCGCGACATTGACCGGTTCGCCGGCAGGGCTTTTGAGGAATGGGGGCTCTTTGCCAGGGGCACGTTTGACCTGTCGACGTCCTTGTCGGGCAAGGCCAAGGCCAAGGCCAAGGGCAGGGCTAAGAGCTTTGCCGAGGAGGTGGACCAAGTGAGGCTCGATGCTCCTGCTTCAGATCATGCTTCGCTTGCGGAGGCGGTGGCGAGGGCGAGAAGCGCGTGTCGCTTCAAGTATCTCAACGGCGCGGCGGTGGTTTTGTATGGAATCCCTGTTTATATCAAGAAGGAGTGAAAAAGGACTCTTGGACACGATGACACTACCTGGGAAAATTGGCTTTGGGTAAAAGGGAATCGAGCGGGATAAAATTCTACAAGGGGCTAAACGGTGGAAAGAACGCAAATGATTCTCACAATAACGAGATACAACGAACTAATGACATGAATGACGACAAGAAGCAAACACAACGATGAGAGTACTATAGCGTTTCTTTTGGAAAGATGGCGGGATTGGACATGAGAAAAGGCGAGGAGGGCATTGCTTGCTTTATTGCTTTGATCATCTTTGTTCTTGGCATAGCGTGGGGAGTCTTGTCGATTTTGGGAAGATGAATTGAATGGATTTGATGCTATCAGACACTTTGGACGAAAGGGAAAATCATGATTTCGTGTGGTTGCTTTCATGACTCTGAGAGGTGAAATGTTACCAAAAGTAACGGATTCGCAGCTTCACAAATCCTCCTCTCATCAGAGACATGCTCAGAGAGGAATAACATATACACAAAGAGGCAATGCCAAAGCGGCGCTTCAGACAATGCACAGCGAAACACTCCAGACAAGGAGAGAGGCACGCCAGTTCCAACATCTGCTCCGCCTTTTCAATATACCAACACCCGCTCTCTGCTCGAGGTACAATGGAGGCAAATTTACACCAGATAGAGACATGACAATTGTCTCAAGGCAGCTTTCATTTGTTGAATTCCTTTTTGCCGTAACAAGCCAAGTTGTTCCCCCGGGGTATATGTGGATAAATGTCCCTTTGACATAAAGTAAGATATCCAATATCATCCTCCTATAGCGCCATTTTCCTTCCAAATGCTCCAAATTCCCAGTCATACTCCGACGTTCCATGGTCAAGTAACATAGACAGTAGCAGCTCGCATCCACCTTAGAAGAAAAAGGAAAACAAAGCACAAATAGTGAACGCTATATCACGCTTCGACGGGCGGGTTGGTACAGTTCCATCTCTGGAAAAGTTGGAGATCCCAGAGCTCAGTTTGGGCTCTCTGATAGTCCAGCCATGCTTCGATTATAAAGCGTCATCAATAGCATATATCTGGCCGTTCCGGGCACATGGCAGCTGCAATCTCACACTCAGAGGATCACTGAGGTCACACGCCACCTTGATGGTCGGCCATGAGCATTCCCCCGTCGCTGCCGAATAGGTTTGCAAAAGGATCAACGCTGCCGAATCCCATATCCTGGCCGCCCTCCAACGACATGAACCATCCGGGAGACGCATCTTGGCCGAGGTATGGGTTAAGGCCACTGTTGCCCATCTGATCCTGGCCGTGTGCATGATCGCTGCTCATGCTGCCAGCTTTCATGTTTTGCTGATTGTGAACCTGAGCAGCGGCCTGCGGGTTGCTCCCGGACATGTTTCCCCAGCCGCCAGATCCGTTCATTATGACGCCTCCGGCACCCATGGAGAAATCATTGTAAGAGAGCTGCTTGCCGAGTGAATCCATTATGCCGTTGGGCTGTTCCAGGTTCATGGTGAGCAGATCTGTGGAGAAGAAGTTCTGCAGAGGCATGCTTTGGGCATACTGTGCGGCATTGGCGGGGCCGATGGATGGCATGGTAGGATATGTCGAGTTTTGAGGCTGCGATGCATTGAGAGGATTGAAGCCAGATGGATTGGGGGAATGTATCCCGAGCGCGTCCGAGAACCTGGGTGGTTGTCGAGAATGTTGTTGCGGTTGCTGCTGCTGCTGTTGCTGTTGCTGCTGACGTTGCATGGCGAGCCTCATCTGCTCGTGAAGATGCTGCCCGCTCATCGTCGCCGATTGTTCGTCACTGGACTTCTGCTGGTCGGCGTTACCCGAGGTTGACACAACTGGCTTCTTCAAGGGGGCTTTCCGCTTTGATGGCCCAGACCTCGATCCGTCCTTGTCACTCATAACCGGCCCTACGGTCATGAAGAAATCCTCGATCGATTGCAGCTCTGGCTTTTGCTCCAATGCGCCATCCTCTCCACGCTCCTTCTTCCTATAGACGGCGGGATCCATGTAATCCGTGTCCGCGACTCCGTGAGGATAGCGGTTGAACCAGTCGGCATACTGCAATATCGGTGACGATGCAGTACTGCCATTGCTCGGGCCGCCAGTGCGGGCGGCATCCAGCGCATTCCGGAACTGGATGCGGATGTTCTCTACCATCCAGTGGAACATGCCCCAGTACTTCATCATGTTGCGCAGGAACCTTACGTTGACGCTAGAATTGGCCTCTGACGTAGCTTTCAGCGCCGGATTTCCAGAGAAGATACCAGTGATGTGGATAGTTGCTGAGGAGAAGGCGCAGTACCCGGCAAAGGGCGTTGCTATACTGCACTGCACCTCTTCCGCATCTCTGATAAGGTCCGATATCTTGTTGGCTGCCGCAAAGGTCTTCATGCTGGCTTGCGAGACGAAGTCATCGGGTGCCTCCTCGTCGACTCGGTCTTTAGAGAAGGAGACTGCAGCTTGGTGTAGGAAGATGAAGTTTTGCTGGATGGCCATGTGCAGGTACAGGAGATATTTTGCGGTGCTCTCCGCCCGGTGAATCTCCAGGGCCTCGCGCGTACACTGCAGGTTTTCTGGAAGACTGCGCAACAGCGCTTCCGTGTCTCGCACCAGTTTCGCATACTCAGAGTTTTCATTCCACATCGGATATGGATCCTGCTCTCTGCCACCCTGGTTCAGGTATGTGACGATACGGCCCCAAATGGAGACGCATCGGATGATGTAGGCAGAGGCCCCCATGTTGTCGCGAGGAGTGTCCAGATGGCCTTGTTGAGTTGTCTCACAAGCCGGGGGGAGGCTGCCGTCGAGATATTCGGTGCGCACCGGTATGTCGAACTGGAAGTACTTCTCGGCGACGGGTAAAGGTATCTTGATGGACTCTTCTTTGATGAAAACAGGGCGGTCTGTCCCAGACGAGTTGAATCGATCCATGATAAAACAGGCCCACATGACACGGCGACGGATTTCGCGGTCGATGAAGCTCAGCTTGATCTTCTTGTTCCGCGACTGAGGATCATACTCCAGGTCTCTGTGCAAGTGGAGAGCAAAGGCCATTCGGATAGCCTGCCCGCCAAGGGCCCAGGCGCGACCGCCGTGACATGTCCCGAATTCGTGCATTCCCAAGATGAGGAGACAAGTCAGTATCGTGATATTTGGCCAGTCGTACCTCTTGGTGCAGATTTCCCTAGCATGAGAAGCCCATTCCTCTCCTCGCATAAACTGCTTGGTGGCCGAGTTGAACTTTGGGCTCGAGGTGAAGCGCGCTGCAATGGCGCACACAGAGAGGACGAGCACTGGCGGAAGGGTATCATTCCTATCAAGCCAAAATTAGCTGTTGTCATTATTCAAAAGTCGGGTGCAAAGACCCGGGGGGAGGCGGCGTGCGGCATTGCCCCGTGAACGTGTCGTACTTTAGTTTGCGCATATAGCTCGGTTTATGGAGGAGATGGTAACATTGGCCATAGACGTTATCGAAGAAGACCTCGGCAAGGTGCTCCTGGACGTCTTTAGGGGGAAGAGCCTCTCGGCCCTCGCGCAGCAGCTCGTTCTCGGCGGCTTCGCGAGATTCTGGCGTGTCGGCCACATTGTCTTCCGGCAGCTTGGGTCTAGGTGCTTTGGCCCAAGCCTCGAGATCTCGGCCGAAGGCTTCGTCAACATTGCGCTTCTTGGCAGAAGCCTTGCCTGACGCCAATGTGCCGGTTCCGGGGATGGCGGGCTTGACCACGGCTCGGGGGATGGACGATATTGTATCTTGTTCGGCTTTCGGTAATATCTTGATGATACGCTCTTCCATGCGCTTGAGTCGCTTGTCGAGCATGGCCATGTAGTCGGTGCGAGGGGCGGCTTTTCGAGTGGTGACCTTGTATACGCAGGGGATGCGTGATCTCATGCAATGTTTGCAGGCAGGCTTTTCGCCAGAGCAACGTATCTTCTTACGCCGACAGGCAATGCAGGCGAGCGGCAAGCGTTTCCGGTCCTTGCCAGCCTTGGTTTTGAGCTCACTCCAGGCCGGAGGTGCTGCGGACGGGTCGCTTTTCGTTTTGCCCCCCAAGTCTGTACCGTCTCCGCGATTCTGATTCAGAAGGCCGAAGTCGTCATTCCCGTCATCGGTCATCGAGTTGGACGCAGGGGTCGTTTTTCTCGCCATTGAGCCGTTGGCCAGCTCTACGCTCGGCATCTGCTGGTCGTGCATCGGTACGAACGACTGCCTCGTGATGCCGTTCATGGCGTTCACGGTATGCGGGGACGGGACTGGGCCGATGGCGGCGGGCTGTTGCTGTGAAAATGGAACCGCCTGGTTGTTATTGATGGCAGGCTGTTCAGGCATGTGGAGGTCGGGCATGGCGGAGAAGGGGAAGTTGAAATCACTGAAGTGAGGATTAGCACCCATCATGTCGTCGGAGGGCACCCGCCGTGGCCCGCTTTCAGGAGGCTCTTGTTGGGCAAATAGTTGTGGCGCTTGGTCGACGTTCTGGCGATGGGAGTTGCGGAACTGGCGATGCATGCCGGCCCGGCCGTCCGACACGCTCGGGATGTCGCCTACAGGCCAAAGAGAACAAGTGAGTCCCTATGATTGGAAACGGGAGCAAGCAGCAGATCGAAGGGCCAATTGCTGGTCATTTCACGGCCTTAGTGCTCTGTGATACAACAACAACAGAGCCGTATCTGCAACCAGGGGGGGGAGAAGGCGCTGCCGCAGCTGGGCGCACACAGTTGGAATACTGGGCTGCCGGGAGCTTCAGGGCGGATTGACTCTCCAGCAGCCAGAGCCCGAGATGATGGGTGGCGAGTCTTGACAAGACAGACCTGGGCTGAGGTTTCAGCGGGATATCGTGAAGAGGAGCGAGAGGGGAGAAAGGAAGAGAGAGTGTGAGAGAGAGAGAAAATAGAGGTGAAGCTGACGGCAAGACTTGAGAAGGTGTGGGATAAAGGGTGGGATAAGAAAGATGTGTAAGAGAGCAGTTTGGAGACGCCGAAAAGGAAAAAAAAAAAAAAAAGAAGACGCTGCTTTCTTACTTGTACTAGGTAGGTACTATTTGCTGGGGATTCTCACAGAGAGAAGGAACTGAGCTGGCAGATGAAGCCAGGCCAAGCTGCGCAAGGTTGGGAAGGTGGGACAGGCAAGACAGGGCAGGCGGATCGAGGAGCCACAACTTGAAGGCGTGGGTCAGCAGGCTCTCCGTACTTGCCGCGTATCGGTAAGGTCGCCCTGTGGTACCGCTACCGAGGGGGTTACTTCAAGGTTGGCACCGGTGCTGACGCGACGCCTGGCCTGGCTTGGCCGGGGTCGCCAGCTGGGGAACATGAATCTACCTACTACCTACCTACCTACCTACCTACCTCCTACATGTACTACGCACGAAGCCCTGCAAGAAGCGCCGAGCAGAGCCGTATTCGGACGAAGCAGGAATCTTCAGGTAAGGTACCAAAAACTTGCAGTGGTTGCATACAGGTTCCTCACCAAGATAAGTACCTACAGATACAGCAATTGGTACGCGAGGAAGCACCAAGGTAGGTACCTATGCCGGACTCGGTTGACGATACTGCGGAGCTCTCTCTTCCGTTTCTTGAGCCACGAGCTGGGCAGGCTTGAATCAATGGGCAAGCCTCGTGGGCGGCCGCAAAGTTCAGTAGCCTCTTCTAGAGGTCCATACAGGTAGGAGGTGCCTAGTACTAGATACCTAGGTAGGTAGTGTGCAATACTCCATGTATTCCTTACCTACCCAGTACCTGGGTCAATGCTGTAGGGGCCAGTAGGTAGGGAGTATCTTTGCCGTACCGGAGAGGCGGGCCAAAGCGGACGGTAAGATCCCTTACAGGCTCCAATATCAAAGCAGTCGGGGCCTCATTACAGATATGGTGTCTTTTGCTTGGACAATCGTGTAATAGAAACCCACTAATAGCAGCGGCGCCCAGCCCGTCGTTGGGCGAGTTCGGACTTGACTTGAGCCAGATCGGACAGATGGGATGGATGGAGTTCGCCTCCTCTAAAGCACAAGCTGTGCGTCTGCAACAGGCTGCGGCTGTAGGGCCCATGTGAGCACGTACATGCATGCACATACAGGCAGCAGTTGCCCCGTGCCGATACTCGACATATTACACGTCAGTTCGTAAATATGTAGATAATGGACAAGCACAATACCTTACATGGACCTGGAAGCTTAGGTACCTAGATAGACACGTCTTTCAACCCGCTGCCAGAATGACAGTACTCACTTCAATCTGCGTTCCCTGCTCCGCCCGCTACGTACATGTAGGTACCTGGTCTATACTTCAGCAGCCCAGCAGTCAATTGCTGTGGGCGAAACTGGAGCCTGCAGGCGCGCCACTAACCGCCTAGCGTGCGCCGCTACAGATACCCCAGGATGGCGCTTGTTTGTGGGGGTTGAAACCGCGAAAACGGAGCTGGGGCCGTTGACGATAAAGCGGTTGTCCCGAGCACATGGATATCTCGGTCCGTTGGTGCGCCTTTGGTCTCAGAAGCTGCCTGTAGGTGGTGAAAGTGAAGCCATCACCATGCATGAGAGGGTATGTAAATGTGTGTCTGCTCGCGGTATGCATGGGTGGCTACATAATGTATACACGATATCTGCGCAGAGACTGCAATCTGTTAGAAGTGTACCTACCTAGCCATATGCACATAGGTACTCCATGTGGGTAGAAAGTAAGGTGGGCCAGTGTCAAGTCTGGGCACAGTGAGTCGCCCAACAAACTGGTCGCAGATACATGTATTTACCTGCTCACAGGTGACAGTGAAATTCAAGTGTAATACATAGGTACTTGGATTGCTACACGGGAAGTACCTAGAACAGCTTGGAGATTAGAAAAGCCGCTGCGAATGGATGCGGGGAAGGCGAGAGCTCATCGCCAAGCCGAAGCATGTTGTCTTCAAGGTTCATATTCCTCCACCCCTCTACCCCCTTTCTTCCTCGCATGTCTCGTAACCCGACAATGAGCATTGAGACGCATATAAATACCTAGGTAGTCAACGGTCCGGGTAAGCTTGCCGTCTTGACAGCCTGACGGCCTTACGCAACGGGTATCGGCCTTGGAGACCTAAGGCAGCGGCCGAAGGTAGTCTGCTTGATGCACATCTACTTGGTTCATGTCTCTCGATCCGAGACACCAGGTTCTGGACATGCAACCACATAGATAATATACCAAACGACGTGCATCATGACAATATACATGTTGCTATAGATACCTATGTAGCTGGGCACCGGAACAGGGCCGGGGCGGAGACGGCGCGGACAGGCTGAGCACGCAGTGGCATCATGCCCAAGCGGTCACGGCTGCCACTGGGGCAACTAAGGAGGTTTTAGTAAGTCATCTTTTGGAATCTCAGGATTATGATCTGGAAGCACTTGTAAGTATTCTCGATGATGCCAAAGGTTTGCTCGGTTCAGTTGAGGCTTGCTCCGGATACTCCGTCAAAAGCATGATCAAACGCAGTCTCCAACCTCAGGTGCATCTTCGTCCTATATACACGCACATACAAGGACACCACAGATTTCAGCCTGTTTCGCTCCCTATCAAAGCACGATGGAAGTTGGAGTGGGCGTCACGTTGAGGCTTGATGTTGTCCATCCATCTCGAGGCCACCTTGTCACATCCATGGGATCATAGAAGGTGGGTGGTCCTTAAGTGCCTCCCAGTGGTTTTCTCACTGGATGCCAAAAGGGGTGAAATTCCCTACTAACCCATAACAGCGCTCCTGCTGCGCACTTCACGCACATCTGCCCCCTCTAACAACATCTGGCATTTGGCCACTAGCAGTGGGTGCCGGATGGCCAACAGCTAAGGTAGTGGCATCGCCTTATAGCCAATCCCTCCTCACCCATAGCCAAACACTTGTTGACTGGAGGTGTAGCGGCCAGTCGCCAATCCTGGAGGCACTTGAGCCGATGATGACCTCGCTAGCCCCGGCACGGCCTGTCAGCAGCATAGATCAAGCCAACCGGAGGGCACGACGTTCCTATGTTTCATATGTCATTAGCATCGAGGCTGTGGCGAGTCGAGTCCCTGACTTTGCTCTGGACGTCGGCAAATTGCAATCTACTGAGGCAATAAGCCGATAAGGAACGAAGCCATGAAACATTAGATACCAGGCAAGGTCAGCAGCGAAAGGTGCGATTCATGTTGAGGATGAGGACATGTGCGCTCAATAACTACATGTAGGTAGTATGAGCGTGCCTTAGGTACATCTACCTTAGGTAAGGTACCGTACGATAAGGTCTCTTCTTGTGCAAATGGAATACATTCAGTTACCTTGATCCATGAAGGGCGGTCCGGACACAGCAAACGGTGTCGCGGAAGCTGCCTTGTATGGTCACTCTTGGCTGCCATTGCCCTGCAGTGCCGAAAGCCTGGACTTGCCCAAGGGATGGAATCCAATATCAGAGCTGGCAGATAAGGCTGCCGTCAACTTGTTCAGTGCTTCCTTCCCCGGACTCACACCTGACATATTACCCACTTGCCGCCTCCCACCTTATCTCCCAGCATGCGTCGTATAAGTACTTTGTTCGTAGCTGTTCGACAATTCATACAGGGGAAATACTTGGTCTGTACATTGCACGAGTAAGGTATCGAGTGCCTTGCAGGTTCTAAACTGCCATGACACTCCGAGAGCACCTGCAGTTTACGAGGTGAACAAGAAGGCTAATTTAGTATGAGGGAGTAAGTACTAAGGACCTACCAAGACGGCCTACCTAAGGTACCTTCTCTCATCTTCAATATCTTCCTGAGCCCTGTCGTAGCACTTGGCATCGAGAGCGTCTCGCTGACTGCGCACAAACCTCAACCTCCCAAGCCCAACTATCGCAGACAGCCCGGGGCGACAATGCGCGACAAGCGGCCTCGAAAGCTCCAGTGCCTACTTGCACCGCGCTGCTTGGCACCACCACTACCATCTACACCGGCAACGCTGTTCCGCGTGGAGCGGCAGGGCCCCTGTTGAAGAGAGAGCACTAAGGCAAGCCACCTGGCAGGCCGTCCCGTGCTGCTGGACAGGTCTCCCACGTCTCTTGAGGTTAATTTTAACCGCGAGGCCTTCGTCTAGCAAAGGATCCCTGCGGCAGTTGCAGGGGCGGCAATGTTTACTACAGTAGTAGTATGTACCTGGGGTACACCTTCGTTGCTACATTGGATGACACGCCAGAGCAGCTGGTTGACAACGCAGAATCAGGCATACACCACGAGTTTCCCAGTCGATGAGCAGAGCAAGATGCCTGTCACAAAGTACCGGCACGCAACTTTATGGAAAAGGCTCTGAACGAGACAAGGCACCTGCCGCCTCTGAAGATCCAAGCGCGCGATTTCGACTCACGAGCCGTTGCAACCTGACCCTGCTTACTCCTTCATACATACTATGTAGACAGACCTTACTCGTACACGGTAGACATGCACCAGGTTCAGCCCCTGAGATCGTGACCCAGCCTCTGGAGATCCAAGCACTCTTTCGACGCAGCTAGACAGACAGGGTATGAGTACGACTCTCTTCGTTGCACTTGTGACTGATATCAGGCGGTTGAGGACAATCTTGCTGCCCGAAGCAGCACAGAGCTAACAAACAGACACAACTGAAGTATCCGGGTTTCGACCACCCACGGCCTTCCAGTAAGAGTACTGGCAACAATTCGATAGCGAACACAGACCGTTAGAACTGCATGGCCAGCAAACCAACATCACGATCCGGGGGTTCGGATCAGGGCAGGACAAGTGTCGAGGCGGGGATAAGGCGTCCCATTTCGTGCTTACTGACGCCCAACTCTGGGCAGAGCCGGAGCCACAGCCGCGACGGTCGAGACCCGGGTCAAGTGGCAATAGCGTCCTCTTCCTTGGCTCACGCTTTTGTGATCTACAGTGTTGCATGGATGATATCTTCCACCGGGAATTTTGTTCAATATCTCCACTGTAAGACGTTCAATTTCACTACTGACAGGAGGGTTGTGGTAGATGGGCCACATTCAAAGCTCCACTGACTCCGATGGCGACTTGACGACGCCCCTTGAGATGTGGACGCCATCCCAAGGAAGAACAGCTTTTCACGCCTGATTACGATGCGCCTCGTACTCCGTACAAAGTTCGGGTTTGGGATTTTATCACTAATACCAATCATGAACATGGGGGCGGTTGAGGTCGGTCAACACTCACACCGGTCTGCCCTACAACTTCACTCACGATCATCGACACGACACCGGCTACCCATGCACCCATCCCGCACCTGAGTGGTTGGGGAATGGCTAGCGATATCTCCTAGCTGGCTGTCAAAGGATGTGGACAAATATAGTCACCTACTTGGAGTGGTTTACAGTACGGTCAATTCAATCTACCCGGCATCATCCCACATGAACGTCTGGCGTTGTCGATCCCGCAACGGTGCAGCGAACCACAGGCTGGGCAAAAGCAATCAAACGAGGCCCGGCCCCTCACCCAGATTGTTCCCCCGAATATGCGTCATCTGTAGCCTACCTTGGCATGGACGTCTTGAAAATGCATCTTGCTCTCCAGAGGCTGGATTGGTGGGCTGTGGTTAATCAAGTCGACGACTGCAGTTCTGTCACAGGGGGGGTGGGCTTCGTATCGTTTCGCCGTTACGGTTCCAGCCTGCCCCTCTCCATATCTGCTACCACTCCGGTGTCTAACTGCATCACGGACTCCGTCACGCAAACCCCAATGCAACATAAGTTTCGAAAAGCTGCAGAAGGGTTTGACGCTATCCCACTGCTACGCCGACTCGAGCGGACAACTTTCCGGAAGACTCTAAGCAAACATCAACGAGAACATTCCTGTCTTGTTTCCTGCCTGGTCAATCTACAATCTACTATCGAATCGATGCATGCAACTCTTACATATAAGCATAGCACGAGAGTGTCACAATTGCTTCTCGTCGGACATGCCTAACACTCTTTTTGACTATTCGCGGCTATCTCAGATGTCCAGCTCCCAATTCACCGGTTTCTAACGGGATTACGAACGTGGTCGTATAAGGGACAAAACCCGCCATCCTTGGTCCTGTCGAGCACCGGGGCTCTCTATTCGAACTCAATGGCAGTTTCAATTATCCTATCAGGTGGAACGCTTTAGATGAAACGGAGTATCAGAGCATCCTCGCTTCTGGACGAAGCCCCGTTATCCATCTTTGCCCGACTACCCGCGCGAATAACCCTGATACGGGCGAACTGCAGCAGACGGCAACTTCGCCGACTTGCAAGCGCTGATGGGAATGGAATCCTAACCATCGCTCAGTACTCGTCCCTTTCCCTTGTACCCCCACAGTCCTGAGCACGTAGGGCTCGTATCACGAGGCACTGCATAGACGTTTAGGCTCTGCCGCGTACAGACTACTACATAGTAGGACTTGACTTTTTGCCGGACCCTGGTCCAAACGAGGTTCCGCCGCGAAAATCGAGATACAACATTTACACGAGGTGTATCAGTTCTCACAAGGCCGACGTACTCTTTTTCTAACAGTGTGAGTCGTCAAAGCTAGGAAGCACCACAATCTTGCGAGTAGACATGCCAGTACGTATTGCTTCGATGGATCTGCAGATACGCACGCTTTCTGATATCCGAGCGTCAGTATCAGTAATCTGGCGGGCAGCAACGAAGAGCACGAAGAGAGAAGGGCTGGGCTGAAGGTTGGGGTCCAACCTCGGAGAAGTTCCGATATCCGGCAGCCAACATTGCCAGGTGTGTAAATGCTTCCGTACACATACGGACTTATCGCCAGCTTTGGCCGGTACGCCAAAAATGGGTTTTTGTCTGTTTGACACATGCCGACTGTCGACTCCTTCTCCAGGCGATGGCGATGGCAAGGACACGAACAGAATGACAAACGGGGAGTTAATTTTGCCCTTGGCTCTTCAAACCTAGGGTACCATTACACCTTTCCAATGATTATCTACCTGCTTCTATATCAGCGTCCGTCATGGCCATGCATTGCGTCTCCAGGAAGGATTCACATACCTGCAATGTGTCAGCCCAAAAATACTACGTCTCATTGCTGCATGTGCCCGGTCCGAGGCGCAGTCCGTACAGAATGGTACATACATGCATGTTACAAGCAAAAGCATGGGTTACGGAAAGGAAATAAGAGACGCAGCCAAGGGAATAATATCCGTTCCGAACCCCCAACATTCAATGAGTGACAGCACATTCAAGATACTACGTCCTCCGTCTATATCGCTCCCCCTCACCTAACCCCTCCTGTCTGGTTGTCTGTCTATCCGGGAAGTTTCTCCGCGCCAGCGAGGATATCGCGAGGATATTGTCTATTAGTTCGCCATTATGTGGGTTGGATGACCTATTGACGTGCTCCCTGATGCTCAGACTCGCATATATCACTCCAAGCGAATCAACTCGATGAAACAAGAATCCAAAAAAAAAAAAAAAAAAAAAAAAAAAGGAAACCAAAGCACAAACCAGGAGGGAGAAACATTCGGGAGAATTGTAGCCGAGATACAGAGCAGTCAAGTATGTATCTGCCCTTTTCCTCAAGGCCAGGGCCACCTCAATCCAAAGATCAAGGACATCGACACAGAGAAGCAAAAAGCAGCGCGCATTCGTGCCTATTACGGCAAACCACAGTAAGCAGCTAAAGCGTCCAAAAAAAGAGACAGCCCCCCCCCCCTCACTTCCTGCCAATCTACCCTACCTTACCTAGGTATGATAGGCCAGCCCTGTATGAAGTACTAAACAAGATCCTACCTTAAGTACCTGTCAGTCAAGGTGTACTCCGTGCGTAGACAGGCATATATGATCAAAACCGCTACGCCGAAGGGATCAATGACGTGCCATCAAGCGTACCTTACCCAAGAGCAGAAATACACATAGTTAATAGGCAAGGGAGAAACCAAGACAGTATCACAGATAGGTAGGTCGACGAAGAGCAATCTGAGCTGACAAAGGAAGAAGAAGAACGGACCACCGTTATACAAGCATCAACTGGCGCTGGCGATAGGATAATCCCTTGATTAAAAGATGCGTGTTTTACTAGGTATATAAGACAAGGCTTTCTGGCCATGTGAGAAGAACAGGAGGGAGCCCTTGCAGACTCTGTATACCAAAGTTGTCCAACCGGCGCTCTTCGGATATCTTCTCCAGGAACACCGCGAGGATGCAAATGTTAGGCAATGATGATTGAACTCCTAACAAGCGTGTTGCCTGGCTTGTAAGGATGAAAACCCATCAACCTCAAGGCAAAACCAAGCGCCAGGGGTATGCCAATCATAAAAGGGTCTTTTTCCAAGCCTGCTCGATCACGTCTTCCTACAATCATGGTTTCGGCCCAAAGGAAAACATACATCAGCCAAAGAACAACTGCCGCCCATGTCTATAATCTGGCTATGCAAATGAACGCTAACAATAATTGCTCCAAAGGTCCATGCAAAAGTGTTGTTGCCTCCAGGTACGAACTGAATAGGGGGCCACCATGTCGTTCAAACTTTTCCAAACACTGTAATACCATTCTTAACAGACTTTGTTCTTTCAACTTCAACCTCCTCGAGCTCATATCGGGCATCCTCCGCAAGAATGCGGGCTCTGTGCCAAGGGCCTAGGAACATGCCTTCTGGATCGACAGCATCTCGGATCTGTCTGAACTTGTCGAGGTCGTCGCCATACATGAGTTCGATTTCCGGGCGATAAGCTTCAAAGTTCTTGGCCCAATGCGGTCTGCCGCCCATGTCTTTCATCAGCCATTCAAAAGCTTGATAGTAACGTTCCCGGCAGGGTGGATCACGCAGGTAAGGGCGATACAGAGTGGCGTTGAGGTACAATGTCGGGCCGTCCTTGACAGTCGGGTCAAGCAGAGGCCGGGCGTTTGAAGTCAGAGTTGTATCACTGACGCGAACCTCAACTGGTGCGTGGACATAGAGGCCCTCGGCGGAGAAAGGGATGTTGTGTGGCACATAGTCCGGATCGCTAGGAGAAAGTTGGTTGAGCCACGAGCTCAGTCTGCGGAGCGCCTCTGGCCCCTTGTGCAGGGGAATAGCCCATTCGTTAACAAACTGAGAGTAGAGGCAGTTCATCAACAACGCTTTGCGACTCGGCTGGACGGCACTCGTGGTGGAACCGTTGGCGAACCCATACTGCATGCCGAATACAAACCACTCGACCCAGGGGAGAATGCGTGGAAACGACTGTGCGAGGTAGAGCAGGTTGTGGTAGACGTAGTAGCCGAGGGCTCCATCATAGTAGCTCACTGGAGGCTCACGGTGCGCCTCGTCTGTCTGATCAGCCTGCCAGACCACCGCCCGGCGTGTATAAGGGAACCACCAGACCCGGACGAACTCGCTCTGAGTCCACAGATCTTTCGACCATGAGTTGAAGACTTTCAGGTCGGAATCGATGGTCTGCTTCCACCGAAGATCAAAGGCTCGGACGGCCTGGAAAGTGATTTCCGAAATGATGCCCAGTGAGCCGAGTGAGAGCAGCGCAGCCTGGAAGAGGTCAGAGTTTGCGTCTCTCGAGCACTCCTGGGTGGTGCCATTGGCAAGGGTGATCTTGAGAGAGAGGACGTCCTCAGACATGAGGCCATGCCGGACACTGCTGCCGTGGGTTCCTGTTGATATGGCGCCAGCAATGGACTGCTGGTTGATGCTGCCGAGGTTTGGCATGGCCCAGCCGTGACGCTCCAGTTCCTCACACAGTGTGTACAGGCGGATGCCGCTTTGCATCACCACGACGCCGGTCTCAGGGTCGAGGGAGAGAATCTTGTTGTACTTGTCCAAGTTGACCAGCCAGCTCGAGGTGAGGGCGATGTTGGAGGGCGAGTGCCCGCATCCCACCGTCACGACCCGCTTGCGATATCTGTGCGCAAGATTGACCACATTCTCAATCTCGGCCAGCGACTGGGGCTGCACATAGACATCTGCGATGCAAGAAAAGGTGCGCGCCCAAGTGTGATGCGTATGCTTGGAGACGGAGCGGAAGGGGACTTGCTGGGTGGCCTGATCTCCATCGGTTTCTGGTGCGAGAGGTGCGAGAGGCTGCATTTTTGCGAGCGTCGCGGGCTGCTAGTGAGATTTTCTCTCGATACCTCGCTGTTTCTCCCTTGTTTCTTCAGCTCTTCCGTGGACGATCAGGTCAGGTAGGAAAGGCAAAAGAAGATAATAAAGAGCAGCGATTCCAATAACCGCTGGCAAAAAGTTCCAAGGAAAGAGAGAATGATAATAATAGAGTAGTAGCTTTGATAGGGTTGATCACGCAATTTGTTTGCTCCTAGGGGAAATGCTGGTTGAACGGCAGCACTTGTTCGGTGCAACCACTCTTCTCGTCAGAACGAGAGAGAAGTGATAGAAGAGAGAATTGCGGGAGACAGATCGAGGAGAGTCATGATTCATTCCATAGGTACCTAGATTTGGCCAAGGACCAGCGAGAGAGAAAGAGCCATCGCGCAGTCGTGGTTTCCATGACTGCTACCATTACTATCGATATTTTTCACTTGGCTCTTGCTTTGAGTTAGACCGGATTTGGATTTGTAACGGTAATCGCCAGCCCTGGAAAGAACAGCTGAGAGCATTTCCGTCGAGATTACTGTAAGAAATGCAAGCGCAAAAGGCCTTTCCTCTTGTACCTGTACGGACTCGGCCGCTGTCAAATGGCTCTGCCGTCTGTGTAACTGGGAATTCTGGTGCTTGCTCGGCCACCAAAAAAAAGAGTCTAGATCTGTGAAAAATCTCTCTGGACCCTGCATCGGAGCTACTCAAACCTCCGAGGCCAGCCGAGTCTGCGCTAATTCTCGACGTCTCAAGAAAGACAATGCCCGAGACGAAAGTGGTCAGGCATCCGCCAGCAATCATGTGATGTGTCAGAGGAATTGATAGGTAGAGGTCGTGTAAGTTGACACTCGTCGCTTGCACTCCGTTACACACATGTGTTGTCGACTCAACAGCATTCGGTGAAACAGCATCTCCAAACGACAGACGACAAAGAAGACGGAGCGGAACGACATGTGAAAAGGGTCCAAAGCCGTCCAGTCCGGAATTGGCAAGGCTGCCCGAGTCGTCTTCAGTCCACTTTCGAACTTGAAGCTTCACTCCAACCTTCTCTTCTCTAACATTTCGTGTGATAATTGGAGACCCGGTGGTGTTGGATGCTGCATTGTTTCTAAGACGACCAATGACCATGTTTACACCGGATTCTAAAAGCCGGCATCACTCCATCATGCTCAACAGGCATGACCAAAAATAGCCGCAACCACTTCAAGCTTGCACTTCACCAGCATCATCCATCATTGGTGCCCGCAGAAGAGTCTTTCGATGCACAACAGCAAGTGCCGGCGTCGATCAGGAAAGCTGCCATCAGCAGTTTATTGAAACACGTGCAGTGCATGTACCTATGCAAAGAACCGCCAGAAGCGTGGGAAGATGTGGGTTCGCCGTGATACGATACCATTGGCGTGGCACCGGAACAATCCCATGTCCTAGAGCCATTGGCGTCTCCTCGGACCGCTCCCGATTCAAACGATGATGTGCGTGCTTTGCGCCCGCTTGCCAGGTGCTTTTGTCGTTCGTCTTGCCCCGCTTTCAGAGGGCCTTTGCAGATCAGTACTTGTGACAGGCTGAGGTTTGCTACATGGGAATCCGACGAGATATGGAGCCATATGGTGGGAAAAAGCTTTATAGGTTTGCATTAAATCTTGCTTTTCCAAGAGCTCTTACGAGCTTAATCCCAGAGCCCGCTTGGCTAAGCGGTATAGCGTGTCACTAGTAAATACTTGACATGACAAGGTGATCAGTTCGACTCTGATAGTGGGCATCCTTTTTTGCCGCACTTGCGGAGCTTTTTGCTAGTCATGAGAAATGGCTGTACGTAGATGACAGGAGATGTATCAGAGGTATTAACTGGCAAGTATAGAGGTCAACGTCGCGAGTTCAATTTTGCTATGATGAAGGAGTTCCAAGCCTACCTAGTATGTTTTCAAAGCGCTAATGATATACATATATACCTATAAAGAAAGCAAAGAAGATGAGAAAGCCCTCTCGTTGCTGTTGTCCGTTTCAAGTCCCGCTCATTTCATATCACGTCTACACATTCCTCATAAACACCTGATTGCCGTCGAAAACTCACAGTCCGCAGGAGCCTCCTGGCACCCGGCCAACCCACAAATTCCAGCTTCATCATACATACCTAGAGCTCCACGACGAGAGGATCCTCTCCTCGCATAGCCCTCCAGTTATTGGCAGCAGCCACAACATCAGGACACCCATGGAGCAAAAATCCCCATTTAGTGACGAACTTCTCCGTAAACTCCCAGCCCGTTATCTCCCAGGGATCCGACCATGACAAAATGCCGGTTTCGGCAGAGCTCGAGGGGGTGTAAGTCCTCAAGGTATACTCTTGCTCTGGGGTCAACCCCAATGGTCTTTCAGCGGCCTCCTTGTCATCTTCCGACCCGCTATTCGACGACTCCGAATCGTCATCGTACACACAACCTATGCTTGCAAAGATGTCCCCAATCAAGTCGTATAACAAGTCCTCTTCGTTGATGTTGAATTCCTCTATCGCCAAGATGAGGTTGTCCCGCAGCTGAGGTGACGGAAGAAGGTCGATCCAGCCGGGATGAGGAGCCACCTGCTGCAGCTCCGTTGGCATAAACGACGGAGGGACAGCAGGGGTGCCATCTAGGTTCCGAGGTGCCAGGGCGAGGTCGCTCAGCGCAAAGACACGGCGGCTGTCGCACATGCTAGCCGCTAGAGGAGTCATGCTACATAGAATGAAGTAGTTGGTGATTATGGCCCGGGAAACGTTGAGGACAATGACGTAGAGCAGCTTGTGGTCGGGGGAAAGAGGGAAGTAGACTTGATGAGAAGGATATGTGGGTTTCTGCCGTTGGCCTGGGGCAGCAACTGGTGCGCTAGGCCGCGGTAATGCGGCCTTTGAGTCCGATTCGTGTTCCTGGACAAGGTTCAACCTTTGCCGACGGCCTGTATTTGATATGCCGAGTTAGTGACTTCGATAATCCCGTATACGAGTATAATCGATAACGATGATAATCAAAAGGGGGGGTCGGGAAGGGGTAGTTGCCCACGAGCAGCCCGCTGATTGATCCTGTTCTGTCTCTTTCTCCTCTCCTTAGCATCCTTCAGCCCAGACCAGTCGTCCTGTTCGTCAAGCTTCTGTCGGCCACTCCTGATTCAGCTTTCTGCCAACCATGTCCAGAACTGCCTGGATGATCCACCAAGGAGACAAACTCACCTCGTCCCGCAAAGGCACTAGACGGAATCTCTGAAATGTGGCCATCGTTTGCAGTCAATTTAGAGCAAGAATGTACGAGAGCCGGAAGGATCCAGCCTTGTTGGTCTAATTCTCCAAGAAGAAGCAACACCAAGGAGGATTCGAACAGATTGGAGAAGAGATGAATCTGGAGATGGACGGTCATCAGTCTGTCTTTGAATGTCTCCTGCTGACTGGGCGTGACCCAATTGGGAAAGTCGGTGGGTCGGCAAGAAACTGGCGCTAATGCAGCCTGATGACTGCGCTTTCACCTCTTTGAGCCTAGACTGGAGATATTCTTGGGTGTACTTGTCTCGGACGAGGATGAAACTGGCTGTGAGAAGACCAGGTTGATGACGAAGAATCCCCTTTCTTGGGCATTGAGACTGACAGATAATGCTGAAGACATCTTGGCCAAAGTCGATTCTTTGCCTTTCCAATTCGATATGCAAATTCTCGTGAGCCCATTTTGGGCAGTTGGAGCTCAACTATATAAAGACAACAAGTTTCAATGGAGGACAGGAATTGGTCATGGAAACTGGCGATACATACATCATTGACGGAGAGAGCAGACTCACAGCTTGCGATTGACTTCGGAACGTCTTTGATATAAACTTGAGACTCGAGACATACGGTCTATTGGTATCTATACGCAATACGCAAGACAACCTCTTCATCTCGCCATAAGTACTAAAGTTGCAATAACCTATAGGTATTTTTAGGTATAGTATAGCATGCTGGCCTATAGGCAGGGCTTAAGTGTAAAAATAGGCGTATTAATAATAAGCGCCTAAATTAGGCGCCTAAATTAGGCGCTTAATATTATTTAAGTAGTAAATAGGCTATATATATAAGCAATGCCTAATAGGTATACCTATTTTAAGCAGCTTATTTATTAAAAAAGATAAAATTTTATAAATAAAAAAGTTATATAAATTATTATAATAAATTATTATAAAATATATTTTTATAAAGAAAATAATTATAAATACTATATATTATGCCTTAAAGCCTTTACTATTAGCTTTTTAAAATGCCTTAATAAATATAGTTACTGCTAAGTACTGCTTTATTATAAGAAATATTTTATATATACCTTTTAATATAAGTAGCTAAAATAATAAGCTATTAATAAAGTTTATAATTAAAAACTTAAGCTTATTAAGATATTAAGAGTTATAAACCTAAGCTAAGGTAAATAAAGGTTTATAAAAATATAACTTTTATTTTTATTATTCTTATTTTTATTATAAAAAGAATTTATTTTTTAACCTTTTAAAAAAAATAAAGATAATATATAGTTAGGCTTATTAATATTTTATATTATAAAAGTCTTTTACTTTATTAAGTTTATAAGCTAAAAGAGTATAATAAAATAAGGATTTAAAGTTTTTAAAATATATAAATAGCTTAATACCTTTTTTAATTTAAAAAGCTATATATTATATAGCCTTTTAGTTTACTAATTAAGGTAATTCTTATATTTAAAAAAGGGAAGTTATTACTAGTAATCCTTATACTTAAAAAGATAAATATTATATTACTTTTAAACTATTTTTATATTTAAATAAAAGTAATTATAATAGTAAATTTAATAATAAATACTTTAACCTTTTTTAAAAAAAATGCTGCTTAATTATATAGTAAGAAAATCTTAAGCTATTTAACTTAAGTAAATATACTATAAGATATAAAAAAAGCAGGACTAGAATTAGTAAATAGTTTTATTTTTATAATAAGCTATAATAATTAGCCTTAAATATAAAAGTAAAAGATTTAATAGCTATACTTTTATTAAAGAAGTTATAGTAAATTTAATCTGCTTATTAAAATATATTTTAAAACTAGTAAAGTAATTAAATATTAATAGTAATTATTATAAATAATTATTATAAAAATATACCTTATTTAAGCTAAATAATATTATATAAATAGTATCTTAAAAAGTATTAAAGGCACTAGCTATTAATACTATTAAGTAATAATATTAGTAATAGTAGCTAATAAATACTGCTTTAAAAATATTTTATAAATCTCTTAATATAGAATTTAAGTACCTAGTATTAGCCTATTTTATATTAAAATTAGTATAACCTTTAAGAGGGTATAAAAGCTATATAATATAATATATATTTTAATCCTTAAATATAATTATAATATACTTTTTAAGCTTAGCCTAAGTAAAGTAAATAGCTAAAATTAATAAGTTTTACTAGTATATAATTAATAAAGATTTAATACTATTTTAAAAGTTAATTAATATAATTAAAAAGTATAATATACTTACTTTTAAGTATTAAATAGTTATTATTAAAGTAGTATATAATTAATTACTTATATTATTTATTATTTATAAAAATAAGTAATTAATATTAATAAAATATTTAATTTAATACTAATTCTTTACTATAAGAGCTTAATATTTATTATAAAGGCTTAATAAAAAAAAGTTAATAGTATTTTTTAAAAGCTATATATAAATTAGTATTAATATTATTAAATTCTAGTATATAAGTATATTATATAAAAGATATAAGGGCTTTTTATAATAAGATAGCATAAGCCTTAAATTACTTTATTATAATTAAAAAAACTTAGCGCCTTATTTAAGACTTTTCTTAAAAAGCTAAGCTAAGTATTACACTTAGTAAAATAATTAATTAATTATTATATATAATTAATATAATAAGTACCTTAAAAATAGCATTTATAATACTAAAGTTATTAAAAAGTAGCTTATTTTTTTTATCCCTTAATTTATTATTATTAAGTGTTAAATTAAAAGTATATATATAAATAAATATTATAAAATTATACTATACTAGTTTTTATATATTAAAGATTTTAGCTACTAAAAGATTAATTATATATATTATATAATATATTTATTATATATTAATATAAGTTAAAAAGCTAAGTTAATTTTAAATAATAGTATTTAGCTAGCTAGTATTTAAGTAAGAGCTATTATTAATAGTAATAGTAGATATATAATTAAGCAGCTTATACTGCCTTAAATAATTTATAATATAATTAATTTAAGTATTAATACTTTAATTATTTAAAATATTAATAAATATAAAATAAATTTCTTTTAAATATTAATTTATATTAAAAAAGTAATTAATAACTTTAAGAATATAATATTTACTAAATAGTAATATTTAACTATTAATTATAAGTAAGATATTTATATATAATAGTAGGTTAATAAAGGTGCTTTATTAAATATCTTTTATATAAGCAGATATGTATTTTATAAAATATAAATAAAATAGCATTTTAAAATTTAAAAAAAGCTAATAAAGGAAATTTTATAATAATAGGTTTTAAGTAATATTTATAAAAAGGTTATTTATTATAAGTATATAAATAAGCAGGTATATAGCTTTAGTTTATTACTTTTATAAGTTAGCTTAATCTTTTAATTATTATATATAATTATTATAAGTAAATAAAATATATTATATAAGTAAGGTTATCCTTTTTTAAATTAAAGGAAGAATAATTTTAAGGCATTTATTTATTTATATAGTTAATAGACTTTATATAATAAGTTATTACTATTATTTTAGTTATATTTTAATTTAAATAAGTAAGAGTTTTTTTATAGTAAGTGTAAATAACTATAAGATTACTTATTAGGATTTTTATATTAAAAAGGAAGGATTTTTAAATTACTAT